>NW_022884991.1:0-107613 GCF_011952205.1 Bombus bifarius
TAATAGGATGAAACCTAGAGTCGATCGATTATCCGCGATATCGCGTCTAATGCAGAAGAACACGCGTATAAACGATATCACTTGTCACCGCGTTTCTCGTTTATTGCTGGCAGGATGTGTTGGCAAAGAAACAGCATGTGATACTTGTAACAGATTCCATTTCATGCCCAGACACACTTTGTTACCTGGGTTTACACTTTCATGCACCAGAAACGACCTCACGTTTCCCGGCCCGTGTCGGTCTATTTATTTTGGCCACTTGGGTTTTCAAGGCGCTGTCACCTGGTTCGTGACAGCGGGCCCTTTTCAAGTTCAGCGATCCGACTCGAAAAGCGTTAGAAAAATAGGCATTTGATGCATAAACCGCGGCCTTAATTTCCTTTTTCACAGCGCGTATGTTTTCCAAATTATTTACTATCCGATCTACGTACATACACGTATAATGTAAACACACAGGTACGCATCGTATCGACGATAACTTTTAGACAAGAGATAAGAAAATATGTGTACGTATAACGTAATTCTTGGGGTTAGGGGTAATTTTACGAGATTATGATACATCATACACACGTATAATACGATTTTCGACATTTCTCGAGATAAAATGATATTCAAAACCACAATGGACTTTCATGGCTTAAACAAATGAATTTTTGATGACAATAAACGCAAAGCGTTATTTCATGAAACGGAACAGCGAACTGGTTGATAACAACATTATGATTCTTAGCCCTCCAAATATCCATACATGTGCGTATAACACTAATCTAATATAATCCGAGAATCTGATTTTCCGTATAATTTTTTTATTAATTATATTGGATTCACAGATTATATCGAAACATCCTGCGAACGGAACGAGAACGACGAATAGCAATTAGGTGAGTAAAGTTATCATGATCAGTTGTTTACAACTATAGAGGTAACGCTTCTTTGTAATTTCCCCCTTATTTTCCACACAAATTATCCATTAGTCCCTGATTTCTTAGAATGCGTAAAATTAAATCATGGAAATTCATCTAATTTTTAACATTGTTCCCTTCGTCCCTCCGCTATATGACACGAGGAATTCGTGTAAAAATTCGTCTTGCGGGATAGAATTACATCGATTTGAGTGCGTTTTGCCCCGATCCTTTTGGCAATCGTCGGGCACACATAGGTACAAGATTTCTTTCTGCCGTTAAGTACGTGAGCAGACGGAACACGCGGAACGCTACACGTGACACGTTATGTTCTCCCGCGTTTCTTCAGCGCACATTCGTACAATACGTTATATGTTCCTCGCTGGCAAATCCTGCTCGGTCGAACGATTTTCATATCGAGGGAAATCGTTTCTTTCACGAATTCCTTTCCGGCTGATGCACCTTTTACAGCTTAAGGGACGACGCGGTGCAGTTAAAGTTCACGACTGAAGCACCTATTCGAGGGCGGCTTCTGCGTGAAACCGAAATCATTAACGGTTAATCGGGCAATATTTCTCTGGACGGTGATTTTCCATCGATCGCGTTCAATTTCGTCGCAACCGATAGAATTCTTTCCTCTTTTACCACTCTTCTTCCGCTTCCCCCAAGGCCAGCCCCCTCCCCCCGCCCTCTTTACTCTCTTTCAGAGTGATACACGAAGCGATTTTGGGAAGGGAGACGTGACAAAAATTTTTAGCTCTGAAAACTGATGCTATATGTATCGGTGAAATTGGATACCGTTATAGTTTTCAATCGAATTAATCACGAGTTAATTTTGGCCATACTATATTTTCCATACATCGGTTGGTATTCTTATATTCACACAAGAGTTCTTTGCATTCGTATCTTTTAGCTGGAAAGCATTAATTCTCGGTATTACGAAATCATAATTTGCGTTCGAAAAAGATATTTCGATTGTAAGTTTTAAAAACCTATCGTACGAAAGACAAAGAAATCGTAAATAGGGCAAGCACGATAAAGTACGAGGCACGTGACATTAGGAGGATATAGATCATCGTTTTGCTAGTTTCGAAATTTGTTGAAAAATACGGAGTTGCTAAATCACGAAATCGTGAACTGTATTTATGAATTTTGATGTCACAGTTGCGTACTATTTGTCAGATTCGGTTCACTTTTGTCGTCGTTAATATTATTTCAGTACAGAAGATTTCGTTCATTCTATTTTTGTGTTTATGCGACTATTGATTTGCATTTTGTATTTGGCAAGATAAACGTTAAGACCGAATTGCTCGGATAAAATAAACAGAGGCGAAGACTTTATTGTATACGCAAACAGCATTTAATTCCAGACTGAACAAACGCTAGATACGAATATACACGTATAAATGTGAAAACACGATAAGAAAATAATGTCACTGAAGAAAAAACGTTAAGTATGATAAGAATCAATGTCTAGTTATATGTATAGGTAATTTTGACTTGAGAACTAGGCGAGATTACGCGGTGGAGTTTTGGTCTTGTAGAAATAGGTAATGGAATAGGGATATGGTATATGTATATACATGCATGCCTAGGTAGATATTACATGATCAATACAGCAGAGTGGGAACTAGTAGTAAGAGGAAAATCATGTAAGACATAGCACATTTCAGAAAAAAAGAGACGAAAATGTAAGAACCGAAGAATGTGTAACGTGATTTTAAAAATTAGAATCCGTAATAACTTACTATTGATCATCGAATGTACAATAATTATTGGCAAGATCAGGACGGTACTATTACTTTCGCTAAGAAAGAAACCAACATCTCCTAGAACATATAAATATTATAGTTGCAAGCTTTAATCGACGAAACGAATGCTGTACTCGTGTATTTATTCGTTTCTACGGTAAAAGCACAAATGCTTTGTGTCGCTTAATGCGGACCGTTTGCTTTGAAAGTCAGCTTTTATCATTAAAAGAGAGCAAATAATTACTTGAAAATTAGCAGAACATTTCTATATAATGATATTTCAATTCCTTAAATTGTCTACGAAATCTTGCAACTGTAATATAATTAATATTAAAAATATTCGAAACTTATCTTATACGCGGATAACGCTAATTATCCGGCTTACAAAGTACCACTTACAAAATATCGATAGATGTATCTAAACCACTCGAAAGTTTTCCACTCGTTCTATCAATCTTCGTATATCTTATCGGAAATCATTTCATTTCTGAATCGCATTAAAAATTCTCCGACTTTCGTGTCAGATATAAAATTCTTAAACGTTTGCGTCGGACAAGTATCTGGCGTATGAATTTTTATCTTATTCGTTCATAATTTATCCAGCAGCACGTTAATTTTTCAATGACACGGCTGCTGCTATACTCGTATGCTGATTATAGAGAAAATGCCGACAGACTGAAATTCGTTCGCTAAGTAACGAGGCTAACTCAAATTTTCCGGAAAGCTCGCAGCTCTGACACAGAGTAACAAGATCGAGTGTAACCAAGTCGAAATCTCTTCATCTGCCGTGTCGACGCGCGCTGTCAGTCGTTCCGTTTCGATGCCTCGCCGCTATATATGGAACGAGAAGTTGCCAGACTATCACCAACCCCATCACCTACATCCTCTTCGCGTAGTAAGGATCCTCTTAATTGCATGCGGTAATTATTGTTTACGTGGCAAATACATCAGTGAGCCTCTATATCACAGATGTTTCGCGTAGAATCTTCCTAACTAGTTTTGCCTTTTAATCTCGCCAACAGCCATCTTTCAAATTCTAACCAATTCGATTTTCGCGTAAATCAAATTGCGAAATATGAGGAAATAATGAACGTTAAACGATCATATATATACAGGGTGGTTGGTAACTGGTGGTACAAGCGGAAAGGGGGCGATTCTATGCGAAAAAAGAAGTCGAAAATATAGAATAACAATTTTTCGTTCGAGGCTTCGTTTTCGAGAAAATCGACTTTGAATTTTCGCTCGGCACGCGTGCACTTTATCGCGTCTCGTTATAACGGATCTCACTGTAGATTTTTACAAAAATTTAAAAAAAGAAAAATTAAAAAAAAATTTTTATTCTATATTTTTGAGTTCTTTTTTCGCGTAGAATCACCCCCTTTCCGCTTGTACCACCAGTTACCAACCATCCTGCATATTTCGTAAGGCTTGTTTAAATAGCGTATACGGTAGAATTTCGTTTATACCAACACCAATTTTTTCTAATTACCTATGATTCTTCGTTTACAATAGTTCAGATAAATGAACTCAGTTGACAGAAATTCGTTTAATTCTGTTAATTAATTACTAGCTAACTAATTTCGTCCAAATAAATGGAATTCGTATAGACGTAACGCGATAAGAAACAAAGAAAAGAGCTCCTCTGGACCAGCAAATAGCAGACTATAAAAAATGAAAAAGCTCGCTCTCTAAAATAATAATAGTTTTGAAATATCCGAGCGATGCACGTGAAAGCATCGTTTATCGGTGGACATTAAAAGGTACATAAACGCGAAAAAAAAAGAAATAGCGCGATAGGTAAGGTAAGTAGCGATATGGGGATAGCTGCGTCAACGGGAAGAAAAGACACAGAGCCACGTAGAGTAATAAAACGTGCGCCGGAACGACCCCTGGGCTTTCAGCAACACATCTTCATCGGTCTCGCTGGCCGTTCGTGTTCCTTATTCCATCGGTGTTAGCTCGGTTAGCATCATTAGTGACGTTAGTGTCTGTTTTGTTGACGCAGTCGGTGTTGGTATTGACGTACACCTGACGGTTGTGTTCCGAAGCGACGAGTGACCTGTGCAGGTTCGCGGCAATGTAATGGAATAAAAGTGATAGACGAAACGAGATACGACGCGTCCAGAAAGGGAAGAAATTCCAAGCGAAACGACTGCTTTCCAACGATCTACCGACAATGTTAAAAGAGTAGCTATCCTTGACTTATGAGAACGCCATTTCCTTCGTCTTACAGAGTTATCGGAGAAATTGAAAGTGCCATATTTTCATCGGTTTCCATGGCTTTTTGACGGAAAGCTTCGAGATCCGGGTATGAAAGAAATATACTTAGAATATCGAAGAATTTCTTGTATCGATCACACATTGCTAGATAAGAAACAGTTACTGTCATGGTTCGATAGTGGAGGCATTTGTTGTATCGTTCGATTTCTTTGAGAAAATTTATGCAGCCGATATTTTATGTACTCAATTCGATAAACGCACGAGTTCGGTCTATTTAATGATCGAACGGTTTAAAAAGTGTTTATTAATCGATATATGTATAGCGAAAACGTTAGATCCCTATTTTTCACATTTTTTTACATAACGGCAAACAATAAGGAAATTAAACGATTGACAGAGTAGCCATAGAAATGGTGTTGACGTTTAAGAAGACGCTCCCGATATTGTGAACGTGAAATCAACAATTTGTCTCCGTTAATAAACAAGTCTGAAGATTAACATAGAAGCGAATTACAGGCGACCGATAACGAAATAAAGCTAAAACAGCAGAAATCATATTTTCTTGGAGCACCGACAGCGAAAGTCAAAGAAACTTGCGACAAATCTATGACAGTTCTGTTCGAAAAAAGATGTTGCCATCATTCTGGTGCCTGTGCGAAGTAAGGAGAGGCGAGAAATAAAAGGAGTAAAAATACGAACGCTTTCAAAATCAATAAGCGCAAATTGTTAAAATTTCATATCGACGATCGTGTCTCGAGTTGTAGAAAAGCGATGATATCATATAATAATAAGTACTTTCACATTTTGCCTCTTTACTCTCTATATTCTTCTACGTATAGAAACGCTACGTTATGTATAAATTGAATCGTTAAGAATGCCAGTTGGCATGCCGCGTCGTATTGCCGAAGCGTCAATGAAACCACTGTTTCCTTAGAATCTATAATTTTGTCATCGACATACATACACATATACACAATGGCTTGAGTACAGTTTTCATAAAAAATATTTTTCTTGTGGATTTTATAAAATATTTATAGATGTATTCCGTTGTTGGCTGACTCACAGCCTCGCGATTACAACGTAATATTTCCTAGCGATATAATTGTACGAACGACAGACGGTATCACGGACATAGAACGCTGCTCGATAACGTATAAAGTGGCACTCATCGAATTCTATAATCGGATATAATCCAAATCAATTACGTAAAATTGCATCCCATTCCTTCCAATAGATTTTATTCCAACTAAGAAATCAATCTGATTTCGAAGATAATATGTCACTGTACGATTTTCGATATGATGGATAATGTTCCATCCTACTTTGAATTCCGTCGTTCGACTGTCGCCCTATATTCCGATTTAGCGTTAATCGTCACGTTTAAAAACAGCATTCAGATTATAGAACGATACGACATATTTATTCCTAGCTGTTCGGTAACGCCGTCTCTGGAATATAACGAGCATAATATCGAAAGCAACGATGAAAGGGTACGACGATAAACACTTCGAACTTCGATTAGTATAGTATAAACCAAGGTACTGCTATCGCTTGTTTATACGAATCGAGCATCGTTAACGATGCCACAAATTCGTAATGCGTTAACATGTGATGTATGTAAACGATTCAAACGTTCGTATTTTAAAACAGATATATCTATCGCTTATCTCGTAAATTTATGAAAATGATACAAATGCTGAGTTAATCGCTTGTAATTAGGATATATAAACGATTATAGTTTTTTAGTTTGCGACTTGAAAGTGGAAAAGCAATAGTTGCAAAATAGTTGCAGAAAGAAAGATCGTCCGAATGAATTGAAAGATCATTTGCCAGAAAAATAAATGATTTGAAATGAGAATGTAGAACAATTGTCACAAGGTCTGAATATACACTTTAATATAGGACAGATAAATAAACATCCGAGTCACGTATAATTATAGATATCGTTCAAACGTTGCAACGAAATGAATAAAGTTACGATTTCTGAAGCTTGGACGTAGAAACGCGAACAAGTTAGTTTCTCACGAATAATCAGGGAAATAAGTGTGAAAATAAGAACGGCGAGGTAGCGGAAAAAGCGCATGGAAAAAATTTGGAACGTAAGGCCATAGAGTTTTGAGACGTTATAATACGTGCGTTGAGCATTACTGTTAAAGAGCTATAAGGCAGCTCGTCCTGCACCTGCTATGTTGAACGTTATACTTTGTACCATCCTCCCAGTAGTTGACAAGTTATTACACCTACGTTGTATACAAAGTATTATCTCGTATCGTACTTGTAAAATATGGCCTTCCATTATATTAAGAATTTTCCAGCAAGCACTGCTATATACTTGTTTTCCAGTTTGCTGAAATAAAACAATTTAAGTCAGCGAAGAAGACCGAGCTATCGTAGGCTTTCGCGAAATTTATTGCGTAACCATCGACAAAATTTCGTGGAATCTCAGTGTCCTAACTGATGCTAACGATGACGGAAGACCTAAGCGATGTTAACGTGAATTTAACTATCAGAAAACGTATAAAGATTCGCTGTCCAATAATCAAGGATAGATCAAGAAATTGTAATAAATATATAGCGTTGTTGGTAGTAAAATGTCATTTTAACTTTCCAAGATCGTCTGTTCAAAGTTAATGTACGAAATTCGAACAAATTTTACTTGTTCCAGATAACGGGTAAAATATTTGCATCTTGAAATTTCTAGTGTTTAACGAATATCTAATGACACTTTTAGTATTGCGAAGATTTAATCCTAAATAACGATGCATGAATAAAGGAAAGCTAATTCTTTATAAGGTATATGTCGTAGGAATTTATACCACGTATGTACATGCTTTCCAGACTAATTTAAATTTAGATTAGCAACGAAACTAAACAAGTTTTAGGTATGAGGAAAACGTAAGCCAAGTATACATTTCTTTGAAAATATTCTTGTACGATGTTTTTTACGAGAAGATACAATTAAATATTCGTACGTGGTTGTAAAGATTAGATAAATATTATATGGACTCCACCCCTGCCCTCCCCATAATACTCTTATAGTACTCTTACGACACAAATTCACCCTCTGATACCGTTTGAGAATTCCCCATGCAAGAGAAATTTCCCATACAAGAATTTTTAGATCAGATTCAGTCATTTTTTCTACGGTCAGAAGCTCGGAGCTTAGACCGACGAGCAAAGAATTCTGAAAAAGTTTGAACAAGAAAAATAAATGGTGAAACTGTAGAAACATTGTATCCACGGATTCGATAATTTTTGCATACGTTATATGTAGAATTCGATATTTTCAACGATCTTTTCTATACACATAGAGGGTGGACTAGCTTAGTTTCCGAGATATTGGGGAGAAAGTGCCACTACAGTGTGTTTCTGCCTGTAGCTTGTGCGTGTGTGATAGCATATACGTCAGTATTAGTCGCTGGCGATAAACGAATGATAAAAACTTGAATACATTATCTTATTGTTTAATCGTCGAATTTTATATTATATAATTGATTATAAGATAGAAAGTAATTCGTATATGTTTGCTCTCTTCCATAATATCAGTTTCTGGTTGAAGCTTTATGTATTATTTCTAGACAATTTAGTTTGCCAAATTTTCGCAATTGTATCGAGACAAGACTTGTAAATTAGTATAAACTAACGTAAAGTGAAATAATATTATTTACGATATATGATTTTAATAGGAACGAAAAATAATTTCACGCGTGGCCATTATATCTTTAGAATAATCGTGACAGTTATGCTTAGCTTAATGCATTAATTTCCACTACAATTTAACAACAATAAAATATCGAGCTACGTAAAACGTAAATGTACTTTTTTTTTAAAGAGAATGATAGATATATTAGGCCCCGTATGAGTCATGGTATTTATCTATGTTATTCCAACAATTGAATGCGGATAATCGCTTAAGCACGCTGAGGAAAGGTCTATTAACTTAGACAGTTTGATCGATGGAAAGAGTTAATTGAAAAGATCCTAGAACGAATTTCATTTTAGCAAGTGATATATTTTCTAGCATATATCTTCTATTAAAACAATTGTTCCTTAATTATGTTACTTTTACTTATTACTTAATTGCTTATTGTTATTGTTACTGTTACTTATTGTTATTGTTATTATTATTGTTACTTAATTATAGATAAAAGACACCTGTTAATAAATTTGTATATTAAACAGAAAAAACAAACACGGAAAGCGGATCGTGGGAAATTTCAATCTGATCTTCCCTATGAAAATTAAATCGTAATTTCGTAGCTTTCAAAGATAAACGAAGAAATTAGTTTTCAAGTTGGCATATTTACAGGTTAGAATTCTGTGATCGAGAGAAATGTGCCGGAAACACAAAGTGTCGTCGCGACTATCCACTGTTCATCGGACAATGGTAAACATAAAACTAATAAACATCGGCGAGTACGAGGTGGATCAGTTTACGGCTCTCAGAGATGCAATGCATAGCGCAAAAGTCATGCGCACGGGATTGCTTGCGGGCTATTATGTCATACAAGGTGACGTTAACCAGCTTCGTGATTTCCTTGAATATTCATTCGTTCCATACCAAACTAAGCTAGGTACAATGCTTTGATGAATATTGTAAGTGTTTATGCTTTCACTTCAATATTTAAATGATACTGTAACATTTTAACACTAGTATAAATTCATCGACGGTGACAAAAGTTACCTTTCAAGAGCAAGGGCATGTATCGCTTACGTATAAATTAATATTACAATAGGCTATGTATTTTTATCTCGGTGTGTGCGTGCCGAGTAATTTTCGATATTGGATACTTTGTTCTTATTCGGCATTCGATTAGCTAAGTGTTTTATAATCGATATTTTGAAAGTAAGATAAAACTAAGATAACAGTGCAAAAATTTGTAGAAACTGCTTGCGAGGATCACAAAAAGGGAACGCGATCGATCGCGCATCTAGCCCACCACTTAATCTTCTCCCCTAACACGCATAACTCGGAATCAAGATCTGGAATTAGATAGGAGTAAATGTAATAAAAAAAAAGAAACACTGGTATCATAATTTGTGAAAGCGATATAAATAGAACGTTGTTATACAGGAAAATAAGATAACTAAGATAACTACAATCTCTATAGGTTTCAAATCAAACGATAATTTTATAACGAAGATTTTAATAATTTCCCGATCGTTCCTCAGATTTGCCGCATTTTATATAGATATCCCAATACTTATAAACAGAAGTGCAATAAAAAGATAATAGCAAAGAAACGGGTATATAATAAGCAGGTGATTAGATATGTTTGAAAAAAATGTAAAATTGCTTAATATCGTAAAGAAATTGCAATCTCAGCTGCGACAATTTCAAACTACACAACGTAACAAATCGTTGCGAATTGTTATTTTTACAACCGAGTTCGACGCTGCTTTCATCAGAGATAAAAATGAATGGATTTTTATTTATTTGAAGCGTGTCTGTCATCTATGCACTTTCTAAATTTATCTGTTAAAACTGAAAATTGCCTGTAGTCATCGGCCTGTAAAACATCGCGAGATAAATTACCATACAACGTATAAATATTTTAAAAAGGCGTATTTCATAGCCATCGACTGATACGAATTTCACACAATAAATTCTCAGCCGTCGACGGCAAATATTTAATGCTACGATTAAGCACGGAGGAAGTTACTTATTTAGTTATTTGGGCGATATAGGGAGGATATTGGCGGTGGATTATAATGGCAATTGATAGCTTTGAAATCTCATTATCAACGTAATAGAATAGCTTTTCCAGGGAAGAATGGTGGATCGTAGACGCGAAGGTGAGGGAGAAAGGAATCCGGTAGAAGGATTTCCTCTATGAATATCTGTGAAAATAGATATTTCAACTATTTAACTATACTTGTTAGTAAACGATATTTTGCACATGGCGATTTTCAACGTTATATACGTTCTTGTATGTTAGAATTGAAAGAATCTATGATCAGATTGAAGATTAACCATAACAAAATAAAAGATTTCGATAAAATAATACGAGACTAAATTATTAATCGCTGCTAGTTTTACTATATCGTTATTGCAACAAGTAATTTGATCGTGTCACTTCTTTCAAATATACAAGGAACGATAACAACTCGTACTTTTCTAAAAAAAAAAAAATATATATATATATAAGATACATAAAATATACAAAATATAAGTAATGTATATCGTAAAATATATCGATAAGTAAAAATAGAAAGGAAGAAAACAAATACGAAATTTCTCGCATCGAGATATGTACTTACTCGGAACGAACAAGAAGTTGTTGTTGTTACGAGCACGCAGAATGAATCGTCACGAAACACAGTATGCATGCAGAAACGCAATATAACGCAGTTTTCTACCGCGACGCTCGGTAAGGGAACGCGAAGGTAAGAAATGGAGAAGATTATCTTGCGGTTGCGATTACTTTGGCTTCCTTCCGACGTATCGTGTTGTACGTACGGGACACGAAGGAGATGCGACTGTTCGTCGATCAATGCAAAACGTTCTGCGTCGTTTCAAACATTATTGCCAGTCTTTCAAAAATTAACGTCTCCCTAGGGAGAATATTCGAGTAAGAAACGCAACTTCATCCATACCAAATTATCGATCCGTTTCGTGCTTTTACATCGCCGTTTATTTAAAGGACTCGAAGAAAATATGATGCTTCAACGTGATATATTAGTAAGAATTTTTTAGCTTAAAAGAAACATTATATAATAAATATGGCGCATTCGTTATTCCGAAGCGTGTATTCTTATTAAGTCGTTTTCTAGAGACTTAGGTTCGTGTATTTTTCTCGTTGCCTCAGTTTTTACAAAACAGAGAAGAATACATCTACTGCAATTTTTCAATAAAAGAGGCGTCCCCTTTTTGCGTCAATAACATATTTCCTTCTTTAAGTAAAATTGACTACAACGAAAAATTCAAATATCGACCATGTAATAAAGTATGTAATTTGACGACTTTGAAAATTGAAAACAGTTTTTACTTAAATCCTTTACTTTTTCGGTATACGTATATACGTATACGTTTGGCGATTTATGAAACGGTCAGAAACGTGGTTTGATGGCATTTTACGGACTTCTTAGAACTTTACCTTAGCGTCTTTTCCAGACTTTTAAGTTTCAGATATACATATGTATGCCTTTGAACCGAAATAGTCCGAGTTCCGAACTGATCCTTCCCAATCTCTTCAAGTTGCCTGTTTGTCTCAAATTCCGTATCGCGTAGGAACCGCTTTAAACGTGCAAAAAAAAAAAAGGAAACGCGAATGAAATCGCATTTTCTGTTATTTCGAGTATGCTTTTCCCATCTATTATAAATAACGAAATACGTTTCTCTGATGAACGAGAAATATTCCACTAAATAAATACTCTATCGATAACGGTGTTTCACGGTGTTATTTCGTACAATACAGAAATCACATTGCATTATCGGTACTTGTTAAAATTTCTCCTTCGAGAATATTCGACTCTTTACACTTGAAATTCTATCCACTCGAGAAAGAACGTCGTAATCGATTGTAATTTCTCAATATCAGGAATTTGAAAATCAGTAACTAACAATTCGTATAGATTATTCGCGTTACGATGAGATACGAATAAAACTATACGAATAAAAGGAGAATAAAAATGTACACGCGTAACTTTTAAATAATACAACGCAAAAGAGCGTGAAAACAGTTTTATTTCTAGCCACACTGTTGGAATACCGGATGCAAAAGTCCCATCAACTGATACGCACATACATGTACAAGCTACTAACTACTAAAAGCGTACTACGTATTCAGAGTATAAAGAGATAAACATCCGTGCTCTCGACCCGCAAACAAAACTTTTACGATAATTCCATGGAGAATTAGTGGTCAAAGAATCGCGCTACGTTTCCAAGGCTATCGCCTTTACTTAACGTACGTATCTTTGGTAACCCTGCTGCCACATCCCGCTCCTTGGTACTTCCGCTGGCTGTACGCTACACATCCGTTTCCTCGGCGTCATACATACGGCGTCCGCCGCCCTCCCCGGAATCAATGGCAGGTAACTATAACGTTGCGTTACGATCGCGTGATTAATTGAAAATTTAATTAGATGGCGCGGCGATCGGCGATATTCGCGTGGCCGAGTATTCAAATTGAAACGTAGGTTGAAGCGCCGCCATCGAACTTATATTCGACGTTCGCCTTTTCCCAGAGCGCGAGGGATCCGCAAACACAAAGCAGCAGCGGCTGCAGAAAACGTGGAAGCGACGGCCGGTAATGCCAGAGCCGCACTTATTTGTCGGTTTAATTAAACGCACTTCTTTTTCGTTCGACGAGTATTTTCGTTTTCGTTCGACGTTCGGTCCCCTCCTCCTTCTCTCTCTCTCTCTCTGTCTGTCTCTCTCCATCTCTCTCCCTCTCTTGGCTTTCGCTGCCTCGTTATCCTTCCTACCCTATTTCATCTCTCCGCCTTCTTACCGTTCGACCCTCTCAAATTCTCCGCCCGTACTGGATTTATATCCCCGTCGGTCGCGGTATTCGTTAGAAGCATTAAGCTTTAATTTCGCTGAGAACTCGTGCCTTCTTTGCTCTTTCTATCTCCTTCCTTCTTTCTCCTCTGCTTTTTCTCTTCGTCATTTCTCTCACTCGTTACCACTCTAGGAATCTACTCGTACCGTATTTTCTTTCCGACGTACATAATCATTTCAGCGTCGCTGTTTACAATATATGGGACCCGTTTGACCAAACTTTGGTTTCCACCTATGTATTCCTAAGTTAACGATAAAACTCGGTTACGAGTAAAGCGTTGCGGTAGACGTTCGAAACGACATAAATTGTAATATATACGTATATCAGTATTTTTCAGGTCAGGTCTTATTATATTTTCTCGAATCTCTCGGAAACTATAGGAGATAGAGAAAGGAATGCCGTCGATGAACAAATTTCGTGCTTTTGAGCGAGAGATATAACCGTGTAACCAGATGTTAAAAAATATCACTTGTCCGAATAACGTATTAAATTCATTCGTCATCCACGAGTCATCCAGGTTTTCCGAAAGATACCTGTCATATAAATTCCATTATGCCCTTTTTCCTCTCTCCCTTTTATGTCTGATTAGAATATCAAAAACTTAATATCGCGGTGAATACAATTGAATTCGGCAAATTGTGCCTTCTTATTGGTCGACCAAAGTACACCGAGGAATAAATTTCTTTATAAAACTATCTCGTGATATATACTTTATTCGCCCTCTTACGCTGTACCGTAAGCATGCTTCATCTGCATGCAGATTAAAAACCTGAAACGAAATAACGTGGTGATGGTTCTAATTTTGTCGTCTGTAAGGACGCCGCATCAGAAAATGTTAAGTAGGAATTGGATTTGTTTCGCGAAGAGGGTGAACATTTCAAGAATGTCGAAAAGAGAGAACAAGGAAATTAAGTAACTGGGTCAAACCCGATAGCGAATGCGTCGTTAACGAGCAGCCAATCGATAACAAGGAAATGTCGAAAAGGTGAAAACGTCTGTCACTTAGTTCTGCACAGGCTGTCATTACTTTTCAGCTGGATAATCCTACGCAATTACTGGCGACGCGGCGGTTCTTCGAAAATACTCGATTCGGAGCGTATCAGTAACTAATTGCATCGAACGATACATCTGATAAAAATACGAAGCTGACAGGCTGCAGTTTATACAAATCTGAAAAGCCAGATTTATACGTTATTTTCGTATTGGGTTAAGTGTTTTAATATTTAATTGATACAACGATGAAAGGAAAAAAATAAATAAATATTTAAATAAACCGACTAATTATTATTTATTAATTACTTGTTAAAAAATAGTTACATAAATCATTAGGATGGATTGTTGTATCACAATCGATGAAACAATTGTAACAATTGATCGACGATTAATATAGCGTAAATTATTTAATCATAAGTTGTCGATCGCTATTCTTGATATTATGATCGAACGATCGTTTATCGAACAGGTTAATTTGATTTAAACGTGTCAGAATTTGCAACTGTATTCTGTTAAGAAGGAAATCCAAGTATAATCTGTTGGCGGTGATTCGTTGGAATGCAAAATAAGTCCACGACGACTGTATCGTATTCGTGTATTCGTTGATCTAATAATTAGGCGTTGGGAGGAGAATCGGAGAAACGAACGTTGGCACATTAAAACACTGTGATTACGGTAAAGATGGAATAGGAAAAGAGGAGGGGCAGGGAAGGTAGAGAGGGAAAACGAAGAAGAGCAGGTAGGTAAGTAGTTATCACGGTTCCGTGATAAGTGGTAGTCGTCAGACTGCACGGTGCTCGCGCTTTTATAATAATCAAGTCCCTAGAAATGAAAGTACCAACTGCGTTTTCCCGATGCGTCGTACATTTTTGTCAGTTTCTCACGAGATCTTCGAGAGAGCTACGGGCAGTCGTATGTCATTCCTCTTTCTCAGTTAATTTTTGGTTGATCGTATTATCTATATAACAACTCGATTTCCCTGACAAGTTTCAAATATGTAAAATGATCTGATAAATCAATTTCTGCGTAGTCCGAATATCAACAAAGATATACGCGAAGATAAATAAAAACTTATTCTCTTAACACGGTTAACCTGGTTTGGCGTTGCCGCTATTATACCTTCGAAAGAAACGCAAAGCGGAAATTTAAGAAAATTTAACACTGAAATATTCACATTTATCAGTTATTTAAAACGAAAAGTTGCTTCACTTTGACGAATAGCGAATACCGTTGAGTCGAAGATGTTCGAATGTTTTATAGATTTTATCTTATTAAATCGACTATGAGTGTCTTTAATATTTATTATATATATATATTATTATTCGATACAATACAAATTCTAAAGTAATTTTTACTTTAGCCGTTTAAACGAAGAATTAGGTATTCTCTCATGGTAGATAGTCGCACCTTTCTTGTAAATGTCAATTTCATAAGACGAAATATTTTTCTAAAAATTTATGCACGGATGCGACGCATCGAAATAACAAACGTACTTTTTTCTCAATTATTCGAATCTATAAATTAAAATGTTAAATATTATTGAATATTATAAATAGAAAATAGTACCGAAGAATGTACGATAAAATATCCAAAGCATAGTAGTAACGATGTCTAGTGATGTAAAATATATCATTATTACGTAAACACGAACTGCATATTCCGAATATTTAACATACAACTAGGGTCTTCAAAAATGTATAGCACTGCATTGTAGACAGTCTAATAAGAATAATGTAGTATCTTATTTCGCGTCGAGGATCTTTATTAGTTCAACTGTTCTTCGTGGTAACGACGAAAAATGAACTTAATATTTGTATCGATGCGATGTTCACATATCGAATATAAGTTGATTTTACGATAATCCTATTTGCCGTTAGTATAGTGTTAATGTAATTACGGACTCGCGGTGCACTCGACGTATTATATAATTATGTCGATTGCTGATTCTTATACAGATTGACCACAATTTGCAATTATCGATGGTGAAATCGATAAAGCGTGAAATTGAAATTTCAATTCGACCCGATGTTGAACCCTCCTGTACAGATCAGTGCATAGAGAAACTGCGTGAAATTATACGCAGGGTTTTTACGACGGGACCCTGACCCGGCTAGAAAGAAAAAATTAATCTTCTTCCAAGTTGTAAAAATAAAATAGCTTCGCGATCGGCCAGGCAACTAATTTGAAAATGTAACAGCGACGGTGCCAGAACTTTTGTCGGGATCGTAAGATAATTGGGCAGGCTTTCTACGCTTTGGCAAATGAAAATTTCATTCTCGTTCCATGGAAGAATAAAGGTTGACTTTAATTCCCGTAGAAGCGCGTGTGTACAGGCCGCTTAATTATAGCTTGATTAACGTAATCAAAATTGTCGAAGAAAATTCATGTTGAACGATATTTAAAGTAAAATCGAACGTCGATTAATATTTAATATTTATTAATATTATGCAATTAAAATAAAGCTATCACACGTGTGCGACATGTAATACCGTTCTTTATAATGGGCATAACGAACATCGACGATTTAAGACTCGCACGAGCACCGATTTTAGTTCACGTCATACAATTACATTGTACTTCTCCGGCAGAGTTTAAAGATACAGTTCAATTAATTAAACCAAGTCTAATTTAGCTTGATTAAGCTAACGATGTCTAATGTAGTTTAACGTAATTGCTCGAGCAACGGAGACTTCGCTGTCTTTTATTCTATCGATCTTTCATCTCGCACCTCGACCTCCTTCGTGCCAGTCTTCGAACGGTTCCCTAGTAAAATGCGAAAGCCTTATTTGAATATGTATTATCACATTAGCGACGTAGGTCTTCGAAACCCGAATATAATATGTTAATTGACGTTTAAGCGATCTCCGGAACACCACTACTTTGTTCGACTCTCCTTAAATGCTACCAGACTTCTTTCATTTGCTTCAGATACCACAGGTCTTGGTTACAAATTACAACCTTACTTTAATTATCTGCTCTCGTAGTCGAAGCACATGTCTACTTTTAAACATCATTTAGTTCCTTCTCAAACGTTTCTCGCGTATTCGTATGATAACGAAATGCTCGAAAACCGACTACGAAATAATTCCTATGACTGTAAACGTTGCTATACACGATTCAAAGATGAACATAGCAGTAGACGAAAGTTATGTAACAACTTTATACGTTTGATGCTGATATTTTAACGGCGGTATACATCCTATATGAGCTGGAATCCTATATGAAATAATCGGAGGTTATAATTTATCTTATCTATCTTATCCATCGAATTATGCGATCTACGAATCTAAAACGGAAGCACTTTTTGACAAGACGTGCAAAAGGCATATTAATGAGCTTGACTGAACGCAGGTCAACCTATCGCGCACCTAGACAGATATTCGTATCAATCTATATGCATAGATCGTATAAGTACTTGTTCCGTGGAAAACAGTACGCGAATACCCCACAGCTGTGCTCTTCGTATTCGAAGAATATTTTTAATCCGAACGAATTATCAAATTCGTAATGCACATGGTAATAAAACGTATATATTTTTTCTGAATTTTAACTATATACTATTTCCAGTTGATTTGTGACACATCAAACGAGAAGTTTTCTTTAATTCGTAAAAACGTGATGCAACGTTAAGTGAAATGAGTTGTAATATCGAATCGAGTAACCTTGTGCTTTATTAAAAGCCGCGATGTATAACGCAGAAGATAAAGTAAAATGGCCGAGATGCGATATAAAATCTATACATAAAATTCTAGGAAATGTGACATGAATCCAGAAATAAAAAGAATTCGGAATCTGAAAAGTTGAAGAAAGGTAATGGTAGATACGCTACACGTGCTACTTACGCTTCACTAGGTTTCCGCTTTTCGACCTAATCATTTTGTAAAATGTTGCATATCGCTTGTATAGTAAACACAGAAAATGTAAAGTTCACGAGACATACGACAAAGAGATTAGAGCAAGAGATTGAAATTTGTGCTGTCTTTGGTTGGGCAAAATCATAGAACGTCTGACTCGTTTTCCATTCTCACTATCGTTATCGGTAGTTATTCGACTATCTAATTTAATTTACTTGTATTAGCGCATTTAATGCATTTGATTCAAAGGATAGCATTAATAAAATAGCGAAATCACCGAATAATATTGAATATTTAATTGAAAAAATAATTAGTTGTGTCGTATGTAATGGAAAATGTAGTTGAAAAATACAACGTTGAACGAAGATCGATTCGATGACTATATATTTTATACTTCTTCGTACTTTGAATTCATTCAGAAAACTGAAAACTTGTCTACCATCGCAAAATATACCTACCTTCCTTTAGACGAAACGATAATTTTTCATCCGCCTTGATGGCAATTATGCCGGCAAAAAGGAAAGGCCATATGTATGCGTAATAAAAATTGTACGAAAGAGTAGAGAATGGGGTGGCTGTTGTATCAATGGACTATATCGAATGTACGCCTGCAAGCTGTAGGAAATGAATGGCGAAACGCGAATACAAGATGAATTTCGAAAGATTCGGTCTTAAAAATTGATAGGTTTCAATCACGTACTGTATTTCACAGAGTGTTCTGTCGCTATTGGAGATTGCTTCGCTCGACTACACAGTAACAAAAGATACAGTTATAAAATTTTATTTCTCTGAATATTGGAGAGTGGAGCTATCGAGATAGGAAAATTCCGATGAAAATACTCGATCTTTAAAATCTAATAGATCGATAATTAAGTCGATCGAACGTCCTGTTTTATTTTTTATATTTATCCCATCCTATAAACTCTTTGACCATTTTAAATATCCTGCAACGAATCTAAATTATCGAAAGAGAATATAAACTAACGATAAGATCGGTTGTCGATAAATGCCATTAACTTTTTGGGATATAATAATAAGAGGATTCTTACGTTTCGACCGGTTCGAAACTTTTTCGTAGAACTGCTCGATGAAACCGTTTAATTAGCTTCGAATGCGCGTTTCTTTCAAGGAGAGAGCGAAGAAAATCATAATCGTTTCCTTGCTAATCAATATAGTATACTTGACACTCTCTCGCCAACTAATTGCGAGTAATTATTTTCGTTGCAATTAAAATCGCTTGCCCCGCTGAAATCCAACGTGACTGGTTCTGACAACAACTATTTCGCTGGAACAATATCGATAACTCGCTTAGATCGGTAGAGCGCGAAAGGGAAACGTATTGTTGAAATTTAATTAAAACCAATTTCGAGCACCACTCAAAGGCGAGTGGTCTTACATTGACTCTAACCATCTTCGGCCAAGAGCCTCTGTTGTCCGCTAACGATGGCAAAAAACGAGATCTAGTGGCTAATTAGCAGACCTTCGGTCGTTCGGAAAAAACCGATGTATAAGCCGGATTTCTCGTGTAAACTTTAATATTTCTCCAGGTCAAGAAGAATAAAACCGATATTCTCTCTGAAAAATTATAGGGGACGTCGAATATTTCATTTAACACGATCTTCCATTTAATACGCGTCGCTTAAAATATTATTTGCTGCGCGCTACTAATTAACCGCTAACTGAATCAATCGAAATAATTTAGGGTAGGCGAAATTTCGAAGAAGTAGAATTATACCGATGCTGACACGAGAAATGCGATTAAATAGAAATAAATAGAAAAATAATAGACACGAATTCAATAGGTATAGTAATCATTTTATGCGAATTTCGTCTATAGAGCATTGTGCTTTACAGCTTTGTCTTTAAAATAATGGAGCTCGCGGCAGCTACGTAAGAAATCTTCCAATTAGTTTGAGTGGCACATGCAGGCCTAAATTCTTGACGATTAAACGTGAAAGATTAATTCGATGAAAATAAAGATAAATCTTTCCGTTGTTATTTTTTGAAAAGAGAAATTTAGCTTCCTAAAAGACTTTCCCACAAATTTCTAAATATTTTCTCCAAAGTACTGCTTTTCTCTACACATATATACTTAATGGTATATTATTAATAATTATTTCAAATAATTTATTCGAATGTGAAACACAGTGAAGTTACTTTCTCTATGTTATTGTTAAAATCAGAATAATCGATTAATTGAAACGATTAATTGTTTCAAATTGCTATTTTTTTGCTTTATTTCAAATAAAATGTGCCCGAACATGGTTACATCGTATCCCGATTCATATCATTTTCAACAACGCTATGAACATCGACGTTCTCGTTAAAAATGCAGCCGATTCAACTGCAACGGTACAAATAACGTATAAAAGTTTCCATCGTTTCCACGAAGAGCGTTCTAAACTTTAGAGCCACAATGTACACGTATAATACCGCGAGAAATTAACTCGCGAAGCTCCTACAGTATTTTCAGCGAACTAACAAACAGCGAGCTTAAACCGAAATCGAAACAAATCATTCGCCAATTTGTATCGACGCTCGACCATGAAACGCCAATTTTCGTGGTTACGCAAGTAGTTACTTGCGCGCCCTTTCGCGTCTAAGCTACACGCGAATGCGTGTCATGCACCTGTACGAGAGAATTTCGGTGAACAGCGCATTTTTTTTTTTTTTTTTTTTTGTTGGAAAGTATTAGCAACGGCCTGTTTTTCGAACGACCATCGATCCGGGGCGTCGAAGCTGCGTCGAAGCTGCGTCGAAGCTGCGTCGAAGCTGCGTCGAACAGAATGAGGCAGGCACAGTCTTGCGTAACGAACTGAGCCACGCCGGCACAAATAATGGAGGTTTTGTTTGGCGAACGGGGTAATTCGTTTATCTCCTTTTTCCAGCAATCCAGCGGCCGAACAACGCTGGGCTCCGGTACAGAAACAGAGCAGGGGGATTGTCCAGCTTCGAATCAAACGGAATTACGTGCATTCGTTTCATCTGATCGTAAACAGTTACGTGTTAACAACGCATGTTTGTCGGAAGCGGCGGAAGAGAAAAAGATAAAGATGAAAGGAGAGATCCGGAGAATCGATAGATAGTTGAGCCAATTGAACAAAGAAATGAACGATCGACGAAGAGAATCGTTCGCGAGAAGGGAAAAAGTAATGGATTGATAAAGCAAAGATAGGAACGTTGGAAGGAAAAATGAGGTAGAGATATATTGTATAAATTGTTGCGAGCAGCTACGCGACGATTCAATCGGGATACGATTAGTTTTATTTTAAATAAATTTTTTACGCATCGATCGTTTCAACCGGAAGTTAAATATACAATCACGTTCGTTCAAGTCTTCGTAGACTTAAAAGAAGAGTCACTTTTTATTTAAATAAAGAATATATAACATACAATATGTTTATATATATAAACAATATATATAACAATAATATGTTTATTTCCTAACGTATGCAGGAATAATAAAGCCATTGTTAAAATGTTCCAACGTTGAAGAGAAATTTTGTAGCCTTTTATTTTAATAAAGGCAGTCTTTTGTACGCTCAAAAGTTCTACTTTTTTGTTCCATGTTTTAAAATTATAAACGACGAAAGTTAATCCTGTTTTTCTTAAATAAGAAGACTAATAGACAGAACAAAAGTGTCTGTTGACTAATAACAAAGGTTTGAAGAATCGAATAATTATTAGAATAACGTGTACGAATACTTTTGGAGAAAGAAATAATACGAAGTTTAAAATATAGAATTTAATCGTCTCTTATTTCTCTTCCTTCGAGTAAATTTATTGGAAAGAAGAAAGATACGCTTTGCGTATAGAAGAGATTCGGCGAAATAATTGTAAACTTAAGAAACAACAGGTCAATGGTAACATTTACAGATAGAAATATACCAATGACAAATACTTGGTGTACGATACTACGTTGATGAAGAAAATACTGTTATACATTTAGTTAAGTCCTACATATTTTATTTAATATCACTGCCTTTTATCTGTATATCCTATTTTATAATAAAACGATGAAAGAATAATAATACACGCTATAAAATCACTTTGTTAGACAAAATCAATGCTTTTATTTCTATTTTGTGATAGTAACAAATATATAGCGTATACTTATAATTTCGTTATACTTTAAAGTATAATCTTCGTTGTAATATATATAATTTTGTATACAACGGAAACAAACGATTATTATTTATGAATATTATAAAAAACAGATCGGCGTGCTTAACGGTACAAGTTCTTGAAAATTAAATAAAATTATTGAAAAAGAATAGTTGAAATGTAAATTTATAGCGTCGTTTAAAATAAAATTTTCCGTTAGTCCAGAAATAATTTGAAATAACATTGTAAATTAAATTTTCTATAGAAATTTCTTTGAGTCTTGTATTGTACATTAACGAGTTTTCATCTTGAATCAACAAGCGAACCTTCACGGCGTGCTACATATTAACGTGTTCGATATTATATGTAAGTGCTCCAACTATTCGCAACCATCAAAGATGCTATCAAAGTTATTGGTATTCTATTATGGTCGTGACAGCAGTTTCATTACAAAGCTTACCAAACTCGAATATTTCCATTGATATTAGCGATTGTTACACAAACTAAGCTTTAAATTACATATATTTTGCATCGGTATATATCACACACATTTTCGGCGTAATTATTTCATAAAGCTAAGATTGTATTAATAAAACACAGGCTCGTGAACATGTTCGGACATTTGTTCCGAAATACCTTTAAAGAATAACCCGTATAACGTCCGATAATAAGGAAAATAGTAATTAAACGATAGAAAATCACAAAACACAGAAACATTTACTCGTTCGTTCGTTAATAAATATACGAACCTTGCTAACGATAAGACTAAGACTCGCTAACCGAAGAATCATCGCACAACATCTAAGACGTTCGCAATCGCTCGTCGCATCGTATCATCCAGCGCGTACGTCGTAATTTCATAGGAACGAAGTCCTTGACGACGACGGTTACGAAGCGATAAGAATATCGCTAATCCTTTTATTCCGGAGAAGACCGTTCTATATTATAATCTGTACGCGTTTCACTATGTAGTCGACGGTGCTTCACAAAATGTCACTCTGCAGCTGTGATTAATATGCGGTTTATTGGTGAATTGCAGTCATGTGTGCGCCCTTGGTAGCATATTCATGCACCCGTGACTGTGAGGTAGTTGCAAAGCGGTTCGAATTTCTCTCTCCATCTCTCTCCCTTTCGTTTTGTCCCTGGCTCCTTCCTCGCTCTGTCATCCGACTGTCTCTCTTTCCGTTTTCTACATACACGAGGGCACTGGTGTGTGTACGCGTACGTCGCGTCGTATCGTTTTGGACGTAGCACGGACATTTGCTGACTGGCGTTTGGTCGAGATTACCCGGTCCAAACCCACGGTTTTCCTCTCTCTCTTCTCTCTCTCTCTCTCTCTTGAATTACAGCAAGTCCAATTTACAAGCATCGGTACGAAACGAATGCAAAAATGAATTGGACGTCATGAGCGACTGACCAGCCGAGGACCGATGCGAAAAAAGGGACACAATGCGGCGCGCGAGCAGTCCGAGAGAGAATCCTGGCCACGTACTACCCGCTAGTTTCTAGATTGGCATATGTATATCGTTAACGTCTTCTTCGCTTTAGTACTATTTGAGAGGATAATATCGTTGCTTACGCATTATTACGTCATCTTTGTTGAAGAATGTTGGAAATAATTATTATCGTTGAGATAACCAAGATATTCATGCTACATACGAAGGAAAAGATAATTGAGACACGTTGATTGCTAAAATGGTGTTAAATTCAGATCTTTAACAATGTCGTCTTGTTTCGTTGATAATGAATTATCAGGCGATACTGTGAAATTTATGAGTTCATATTGGTAAGAGTTAGTAGCGACTGTTGAGCGTTATATCCGGAAACTCAGAGGGTTTCGTTTATGCCACGGTCAAGAACAGTCGCTGTTTTTGAGAAATAAAATTTTAACTCGGACGGTACGTGAGAAATT
Source organism: Bombus bifarius (assembly GCF_011952205.1). NCBI lineage: Eukaryota > Metazoa > Arthropoda > Insecta > Hymenoptera > Apidae > Bombus > Bombus bifarius. The sequence continues at coordinate 24,244 of NW_022884991.1, forward strand.
TAACCTATTTTCAACAGTATGTTTTTTCAACTTCTTCGCCTCAATTCGTCCATAGTTTAATAGCCGAAACCTTGTCATAACAGCCCGTTTCATTAACTTTGTAAAGCTGTTTTTCCGTAGCGAGCGTGTCCTCTTATATTCATGTAGTATCGTGGACGAAAGGCCTGGGCAATATCGGACGAACTATGAACAGTGTCGCGAGAGCCGAGGCGCCGTCGGGCCCATCAATGTGTCATCGGTCTTTTCAAGTGCATAGTTTCGTGGAAAAGACCTACGTGACCCTGGCCACGAGCATCTGCAGAACACGTGTGCGGTGGGCCTAGGAAAAGGGCAATAGAATGCGACAACAGTGAGTCGAGAAACAGTGTGCGAGTCGAGAAACAGTGTGCGAGTCGAGAAACAGAGTGCGAGCGGAGGAGCCGAGTGCGAGTCGAGCGGAGACGGAGGTTGCGAGTGGCGTTGCCGAGAGAGTGTGGATTGCGTTGTGTTCTGTACGTTTGGTATGAATAGTTCAAGTTAAGCCACAATCGTCTTTTCTATCTGATTAACATCTCTATTGTCCACTCTTTGTGAACATATTACATCACGATATTACATTAATTTCAAGATAACGTCTCTGGCCGAAATCATTAAAGAAGACATTTCCTTTTTATGAATTACGGACACCGCGAAACGTGCGGAAAAGGCGGTCTGCTGTCTTATCTGCGAGACAAAATAGGTCTGCGAGCCATTCGAAAGGATGGATACGTTAGCGCGTCGCGAATTACGAGCACTATGAACAGCGTGCCGAATTCTTTCTAATTTAGAGTCAGCAGCTATTACACGAGTCTCGAGGATCGAACCTTTATAATAGTTTACTTCGATCAGTTGCATAGGAATTTGTTGCCTATTTGAATATAGATTTGTTCCTTAATTGGCAATTAGTTCTTTGTCTTGCGTTCGAAGGATTGTACGTAATTCGCACTCTATTTCAATTGTCTCAAGTTTTCAGCGAAAATAATTTAATTTTCTTTCTTTAATGAAATTTATATCCGACATTTTGTACTATGCATGAGGAAAGTTTTTCTTATACCTGCTTTTAATTAAAATTATACTTACAGTCTATCCAAGTGCGTATAATAACATAACACGCTCCTTTTTCGTATTTATATGAAATATAACATGTACATATATCCTCGCATTTATATGAAAAATAGTTCCGACTTGTTAGCGGAATTAATTCACTTTACAGAAATAGACGCGCGTTATAGCAGCCGAGCGGATCGAATTTGTTTTGACAACATAGCTAATGTTCAAGCGCTTGTAATCGTATTCGTGATCGCGATCCACTCGTGTAACAATGTTGTCGCGACCTATCAACTAAGTGGCGATCAGTCGGGTTGCAACAGTTCGGTTGAGATCGCGAACCTTGAACGATATTAACGTTCAAGAAGGAGGTAGATTAAAGATGTCTGTTAAGCTGGTGTTTAGTAGGTTTGTTTGAACTGTTTATTTGGTATAAACGGAAGATATACCGATGACACAGAAATCCTAGCTCCCGACGTCGATCCAGCGAAGCTTCGGACAAATTACAATCACGGCTTAACGAAATAGCAGTCTTGTCGAGAACATGGAAAATTGAAGTTAACGTCGTCAAGTCAGTATATATTACAATTTACAATTCGAATTAGAACTTGTCTGGCAGTTATTTGTTATTTGTATAAATTGTTATTACGTAAAACGAATGTGTCGAAACGAATCTGAACGTACGTCTGCCCTATATGGAGAATGACGCGTGACTGAAATTTAAAGATTATCGAAAAATGGCAGAACACGATAGCATGACGAATCTTAAACGCAGTCTGGTATATACCGAATCCCATACGAACTGTCTGGCAACGAACCTGATAGATCTTCCTAACGAAGACTACCAACTAGGTTTAATTAAAATAACAAATTAATATACAATAAATCTGCATCGCTTCGTGACACGCCACTGGGCGTTGTACACATTTAGTGCCACGTGTCGTATATCAAAGTTGATGATTAATATCTTCGCTCGATAGATTGCACAGGAAGGAAGTGGACGAAAAAAGAAACTTTACACAAACGTTACGAACATGTTGTTACACTCGTCAGAACGAAATTGCTTGCCCTATATCTATTATCTATTTTCTATTAATAGACATTGTTCTATTCATTCATTATTCATTCATTCATTGTTCTATTCATTATTCTTAGAATTGTTCGGATCGTTAAGTAAGGATTAACATATGCGTTACTCTATACGGACTATGTTTTTTATGAGTAACGATGATATTTCTATATCTAAATATTTTGGATCGTATGTACACGCAATAATAGATGGTAATAGTAAATGGAAACTATAAAATACATACGCGCGTATAGAATCTTAATAAACGAACGCAAATAACTCTTTCGCTGTTTTCACAGCTACGATACATGCATTATCGTACGAAACATAGAAGCAGCAATTCGGGACAATTAGTAAGGAACGAGGGCAGATGTAAATTGGATATCGTGAGTGACCGATCAATTAGGAATGGATTACGGAACGCTAAAAGAGGAAGCAATAGCGCAACTAAAATGTGGACAAAGAAAGTATTAAATTATTTAACCGTGTCTCGGAAATGACCGCTACATTATCGAACACCTAAAATAAAAATCTAAAATGAAACGAATTAGAATAAGATCGAACAGAATAAAATCAGTACGATAGGATACAATCATCGAATAAAGACTAGAGGGAAAGTTCGTGAGTCATATTGATGCATACGTATTAAATAGATGAATATAACACTAACGATAACAACAACAACAACAACATCGCCAACAACAACAACACCAACAACAACGACAACAACAATAACAATAATAACAGTAATAATAATAAGTCACATTTCCTTTACCTTTTACGAGAAAACAGTTTCAAAGTTCATTACGCTGTTAATTAGCGTCGTAACGATTATAACATTTGTTTGTATATTTGGTTTTGAAATTAAACATATTTTTTTGTTCTTTTCAAAATTTGACAAATATTTCTCGTAATAATATTATGGCATCGGAGGCACTAAAACATTGCTTGTCCTAATAATTGTATCTTTGACTTTCGTAAAATTTCGTCAATTTGTCAGCTATTTTTAAAAGAGTTATAGATCTGGTCCTAACAGGTTGTCTTCAGTTTCGATCCTATCGTACTAAAATTCTTCCGTTTAGCGGTAAAGTGAGCACACGTATCATGATTTTCTCCTCTGATCTTCAAACATAATTAAATATGATTTAAGCGACAAGTTTAAGGCAAATTTGAAACTTCCCTGTTGAAATGTTCAAATTCAAAGGTAACTGTAGTAATTATCAAGCTCACAAACGCGAAACGCGTAACATCGTTTCTCCTTTGTTGTTTCTATTTGTTACGTTGAATGAATTAATGTTGCAATGGTACACGAGTTTGGTGAAAATTTAAAGGGAATAGCGACACGAGTAGGTTAAATACAGAGGAAAAGCTGTACAACACGCAACGACGCACATACCGGGGAAACTGCACGCATTCGATATTCCAATGTTCCGTCGTGTCGACGACGCGACGATTCGAATCCGTGTATATTTTTCGCCGGCTGTACTTTCACAGGTATTTGGTATATGGAACTGGAACGATTCTGACTCGCCAAGAATCGACGCGAAACAAACGCGAAGGTAAGTTGGCGGCGGAAATGGATTTGCAACGAATTGCAATAGAAACGATCGTAATAACAACGATCGTCTGATTACCTTGTAGCACGACGAAGAAAAAATAGCGGACGGTAGATGTACATTCTCGAAGATGAAGGTGTGTTTGCGAACAAACAGAATCCGAACACGATAGCCTATTTAATTTACATATTTACGTATGTAATATCGTGATGTAATATGTTTACAAAACGTGGACAATAGAGATGTTAATCAGACAGAAAAAGACGGTTGTTGATTAACTTGAACTATTCATACCAAACGTACAGAACACAGCGCAATCCACACTCTCTCGGCAACGCCACTCGCAACCTCCGTCTCCGCTCGACTCGCACTCGGCTCCTCGACTCGCACTCTGTTTCTCGACTCGCGCTCTGCTTTTCGACTGACCCTCTGGCCGTTGTCGCATTCTGTTGTCCTTTTCCTAGGCCCACCGCACACGTGTTCCACAGACGCTCGTGGCCAGGGTCACGTAGGTCTTTTCCACGAAACTATGCACTTGAAAAGACCGATGACACATTGATGGGCCCGACGGCGCCTCGGCTCTCGCGACACTGTTCATAGTTCGCCCGATATTTCCCAGGCTTTTCGTCCACGATACTACATTCGGCCATCCTGCAATAACATCTGCCCTCAGATGTTGCCTTTTATCTCGCTGTCATCAGATGCGTCACTTTCGGCGTTTAGGACCCAAGGTTTCATAAAATCGAGGTGTGTGCGGGTCCTTCCTTCGGTACTGCTTCACACGCTTTCTTCTTTCCTTGTAATTTCGCAGGTTCCCTTCTAGCTTACCAATGTTTCGTTCGGTTAGGCTACAGTCAAGGCAGTTGGATACCACGTGTTCGACCTTTTCGCGTAACCCCTTGAACCAGAAGTCCTTCTTGACCATAGCTTCTGTTTTGGTAACCTCGAAATGCCCACGCTCGTGCGCTTGCCTGACTACTTGAGCCCGCATCGCCTTCGATACTACTATTAGCACATCGTCCTTACACTCCTTATACAAAATATTGTTTCTTACTACCTGCCCATCGGCCTGACTGCACGTTGCGGCGTACAAAATCCTACGGACTTCGATGTCCTTGTTCTGTGCCCTTCTCAACCGTGCAATCAGCCCGTCTTCACTCTCCGTTACATACATAGTGCTCGGCAGGGGGTTCCTACTCGGAGCATCTACATGCTGCATACTTTTCCCCGGCCGATGACACACCTGATACTTAAACTCGCCTAGTAACAAGGCCCATCTAGCCACACGCACACACAAATCTTTCTTTCTAACTACACCTATCGGACTCGCATACTCCGAGTCTGACGATTTGATGACACCCTCGTTTGTCCACGCTTCCATCAAATCATCTTCTTCCTTTCTTTCCGACGGCGCCAGTCTTCGCGGTCTTCGCGCTACCGGCTTGTCGCTTTCCAAAACTACTTTTGCGGTTATTCCGACGTCTCGCTTCTTCTCCGGCCTATACCCCCTAACGATATCTCGAATCGCTTCACGATAATGCGGTTCCTGTACATGTGTTAGGTCTGTTTCGTCGGTCTGTTCTACCACGTTAACTCTAAACACATCCGACACGTCTTTGTTAGTCTGTTCGTCAAGCCGCAAGAAAGTCACTTCGCCTCGTTTAACCCGTAACTCTACCTGATCCAGAAAATCAGTGCCTAACAACAGGCCGTGCTTCGTCAATATTTTGTTTGAGACAACGTGCAAAGTGATTGGCAGTTTACACCTATCAACCGTTATTACCTTAGTGAATTCACCCCAGGTCTCATTGCCAGCGGAACCAACACCGTCGAACTTAAGCTTGCATTTACCTAGCGGTGGTGACCCTAACCTCGCATACTCGTCTGATCGAATGAACGTGAGATCACTACCCGTATCCACTAGTGCCACAAACCTACAATCATCTATCGCCACGTCCTTCACATACTTCCCCTTTTCGGATCTTGACACTACGCAAGTCTCTTTCGGTCGTGCCGTACACCTCGCTGCAATATGTCCAAATCCGCTGCACTTGAAACACCTAACACCTTCTCCCCTCTCCGGACACTTAACACTTAGATGATCCTCACTACCGCAAATGAAGCATCTTCTTTTCTTCATTGCATCTACAGATTGACTGGGCTTCCCGTTCTTCTGGGTTTTAGCCGACTTCACAATGGACTTTGCTCTGCGACTCTTCTGCTCTTCGTACATCACTAACCTCTTCCTCAACTCTTTGATTGACGTAGCGCCGTACAATACAGCCTTATTGTTCTCGTCGTCTATTATTCCATCCACTATGTATTCCACCTTTGCTTCCTCCTCCATGTCCACATGGCTGGCTATTTCGAGCATGCGGTACATGTAAGCCAAACATGCTTCATCACTCTCCTTTTTTGTTTCTTCAAGTTTCTGATGAACTTGCCTACTGTTGACTTTCCTCGAAAATTCTTTCACTAGCCCCCTCTTCAACTCATGCCAAGCCCTGGCATGACACTCGAAGCTCGCAAATATTTTCGCTGATCCCTTCAGCAGCTTCCTCGCGTAGACTGCCTTCTGCCCATCGGACCACATGCACGTATCAGCGACTTCCTCGAACGACTCGAACCATCGTTCGACATTTTCACCTTTGTCGCCACTAAACGACTCTAATGCATCTTCGACGTCTCTAAAACTCAGTGTCGAACCAACGCATGCCCTTCGACAATATTCATCACGGTCCTGATACACCCTTCGCGTACCTCTCTTGTATCCTCTGGCGTTTTTTCTGTCATCTTCATCCTCACTTTCGTCGTCGCTTTCTTCTTCCGACGATATGTCATTACCATCCATGGCCGCTCGTAGCCGTGCGCGTAATTCTACTTTTCTTCCCGTCGTTTTTAAACCCAAACTAGCGAGGCGCTCCTTCAACTCCTTCGTATTCATTTTCTCAACATCCTCACCTTCGTTGCAATCACGCTCAGCTCTCTGTACACTTTCTAAATCTCGTTGACCGGTTAGCTCTTCACCGCCCGTCGATCCCTTACGATACGATTGTCCAGCCCTACACGCCCGATTCAGCCTTGCAATCAGCACTGACCTCGCACCCGATATAGGGAGGTTCATTCGCGCGAGCTTATTCCTCAGCTCCTCCAGCGTCGAACCCTCTTCACCCGACAATCGTTCGTCCCCGACGTTTGCCATTTTTCACACTACACAAACTTAAACAGTCAACGATATCGTCTTTTACCGCACCGCGTACCGGTAAATTCACAACTAGCTCGAATAGCTCTGTTAAACCGTTTCGTTTTCTGTCTTGTCCAATCCCGGACGAGCCCCCAAAAATATGTAATATCGTGATGTAATATGTTTACAAAACGTGGACAATAGAGATGTTAATCAGACAGAAAAAGACGGTTGTTGATTAACTTGAACTATTCATACCAAACGTACAGAACACAGCGCAATCCACACTCTCTCGGCAACGCCACTCGCAACCTCCGTCTCCGCTCGACTCGCACTCGGCTCCTCGACTCGCACTCTGTTTCTCGACTCGCGCTCTGCTTTTCGACTGACCCTCTGGCCGTTGTCGCATTCTGTTGTCCTTTTCCTAGGCCCACCGCACACGTGTTCCACAGACGCTCGTGGCCAGGGTCACGTAGGTCTTTTCCACGAAACTATGCACTTGAAAAGACCGATGACACATTGATGGGCCCGACGGCGCCTCGGCTCTCGCGACACTGTTCATAGTTCGCCCGATATTTCCCAGGCCTTTCGTCCACGATACTACACGTATGTCATGCGCAGGTGGTTACAAGGATGAATCAAATTACATGGTGTCGCACTTGAAATAACGATAATCGCATTAAATAATTTCGCAGCATCAAATTAAACGGGAGGAATTCGAATTAATTATCGGCGATGGTCGCGTGTAGAGTGTCACGCGATGAGTGTAATAAATAAAATGTACGCCAGTGAAATTTATAGATGATACGAAGGAATGTATCGTTATAACATTATGTAGATGGTATTAAGTGGTAACAAAATACGGTGAATATAATTATCGCGAAGAATACGATCGACGCCATGAATTGTGATTCTTCTCCATTTTTTATTATTTACAATCGCATCAAACATTGTCGTAGATTATTGGCAACTTAATAGAATGCAAAATTTACGTCGAATCGCAAGTTATTGTACATATAATCGTACATTTAACTCGTTCACAATTATTATACGATTATCAATTAACTAAACGATAAATGTATCGTTTTGGGTGAAACTGGTGTCAAATTTTGGTTCAATACCTATACATGGAAAGCGATACAGATGCAAAGTGTACGGTCTCTAAAATAATTACATAAATTTTAAATTGACGCTGTTTCCATGATATTAAAAATTATAACGAATTAAAAGTCAACGTTAAATAGTAAAATACGGAAGGTTCGAAGGAGTTCGCAAAAATGGAGATAATACATCGTATTATGTCAGTGTAAAGGGCTATTTTACCGCTGTCAGAAATACATACAACGTAGGAAATATGTTATAATGTATAAATACGATTAATTTCGACATTCGCAGAATTCAATAATCGTAAAATCACCAACAGATTTTCAAACCAAGTCAAAGGCAATACGAACAATGGAACGATGTTATAGAACGATAATACCGAATTCCAATGAAACAATGCCGAAAATTTGCCCACTAATCGTCGTTTATACCCCATATTTGTAGCCTGTGTGGTTTATGCTTTCACGTGTGTACACGTGTACGTGTATAACCCATTATTTTGCATTTCAGCAATAATTATTAGTATACGAAACGGTAGTCTGGAAATATACGTACATACACGCGGTTCTGTAACCTACGTGTTATAAAATTATAAGAACGAAGAGAGCGTGATTATAAAAATAATAACGAATAACGTTGAAAAATTGAGTACAACTATGAAAATCGATAATATATCAACTATGCTCTTTCGATCAAACCTTAAAAAATAACTTCCTTATCTAAACTTTCTCAAGAACGTACAAAAAGTTTTCAATCTTAGGCTAAAAATATATCTGCAGATAATATTTAACTAATAACAGTATATAAGCACTATTACGAAATTCTCGTTTCGTTCTCTAGATTTCTTATAGACTGAATCGTTCAGTCACGAAATTAATTATTTGTTTCATTTCGTCAAGACGCAAGCTGTATCCATAAAAAATTTGTTTAAACTGTTGAAATACTCATGAGCCACTATATCGTACGTATATATACATATATATATAAATATGCATACAGATCTGTATTATCATTTCGATGCACGTGCTTTTTTAAAACCGTTTGATATGATTTAAAAACAGTTTCACAAGAACCGTGAGTACCTTTGACTCTTGTAAACCGTCTTTTCTAACACGAATATTCCAGGTTGTACTTAAGTCACGCATCGCCAGAGTTCGAGACGTGATAAGTTTGCAAAAGGGAATTTCTCCAACTGATGTGCAAGTTATGGTACTTTCCAACTGGTAAACTTGGCAGATTATACAATAACTTTATGATTACTATTACGTAGATTATTAATCAATTTCCCTGCCTCGAGTAATCAAATTCTCCTACCATTAATTTCATCCAGAAAATGTTTATCGAGGAAATACAAATATCCATTAAATTCGTAAAGTTTACAAACCACTGCTGACAATAAATTCATGTACTACTGTTTATTTTAAATACTCTTATAAATACTCTTTAACGTTATAGTTTCAAAATATTTGAGACAAAGTTCGAGGTAATACCGATTATGAGATAAACGTTCTTTATACAAGTTATACGTATAGTAGACCTTCCATTGCACGAGCTAATAGAGGGAAGAATTTTCGCGCAATGGTACAAGAAGTGTTTAGCACTGAATTTTGTATACAATAATCGAGATAGTGAAACGTGAAACGAAATATAACTGTATAAAATAAATATAAAATCGAGAACAATCTATTTTGCTCGATTCTACTTATTTTTTACGGAATATAAAAAGCATCGAAATGGATTGCAAATTTTTGTGGCAACTAAATTACAATTTTTTCAGTACCGTTAATTTCGCTATCGATTGACAAAGAATTAATCTTGGCTAATTAATTCACGAACGAGACAGTGGATGTTCCGACCGACGAACTATCAGCGATACAAAGGAACGTTCTCCGAACGATGCGAAGTTTTCCGTTTCCTGTCGCCGACAGGACAAGACTGCTGCAAGAACAAGCATTTACTATCACATGGTAATATCAGCTCGTTCCCGCATTTCGTTTTGCTTTTTCTTTTACTGTGACATTTACGGCAAAATTTGAAACATACCAGTATGATTTTTACGATACTTTGTTCATGACAGGGAAAAATATAACGAATGTTTTGTAATAATAAGCGCAGAGCACCGTTTTACGAAAACTAGCAGCGATTTGTTTTACACCATTGTGAATCTTAACCTTCCGATATTATCCCGGCAACCTTCTGGACATTCAAAGTATTAAAAAAGGACGGCAACGTAAGCGTTACAAGCTTTGCCTTTTCCGTTCTTCCCTCGTTCTCTTTCCTGCGGTACCTAAACAATTTTGTGCGACGCTTCGCAGGTCAAGGAACTCTTTATTGCAACAGGACGGTATGAAAATAGACAGGAGTGGCTGTCAATAAATCGAAATACTATATTACGCACACTGTAACGCACGTTGAAGTTTAGCCAATGACGCGTTGCAAATTTATTTGTTGACATTTAGTTAAAGAAATGGAGGAAAAGCTGTTTAGCGAGGGTTTGGTACGATGGGAGGAGCGGAGGGTGAGTGTCGGTCCAGCAGAGTCGCCGCAACGTACAACTCTCATTTGGCTTCTATTGTCCGGGTATTGCTGAGCCCGGATATCGGCTACAACACATACCGGTTGACTGTAACATAAAAATCTACACTTTTCTTCATTGCCGATATTGTTTCCACTCGAAAAAAATATAGTCGTAATGCTTTTCCATCTACGCCAGCTTATTGGGAACTTATTTTGCAAACTAGTTGGAAAAAAATGTTGCCTTCGACTTTTATCATTTTGTAGCCGATCAACGCTTCATCGAAATTCATACTTAGTACTCCGTAACATTGTTATAATTCAAAAGTTATTTCCCACGTATCTAGTTACGACAGCTACGCACTGACCATCCACTTATAACGATTATTAGTTTGTTATAAATTTTGGATTAATATATTCGTTCGCGTACGTCCGAGATGCAAGTCGTATGAATCTCTAAAACGCAAATTAAACGTTACGAAATACTGAAAAATAAGTTTTCGATTTTTTAACTTTTAACTCTAAACGTTACGTTTCTAAGAATCGATATTCGTGTTTCGAAAGTTATTAATTTTCTCTGTGAGCTGAAATTCAGAATCAATATCGCGTCTGTTTCGAAAATACGATACGAAATAATAATCATATTTGTGAGTATCGCTAAATTATTATATTATTTGATCTTATATTAAAAAGGTATGAGGTAACACGGGGAAAAATAGACGGTATTTCAGGTAAATCAAACGCTTTTAGCAGTATATTATTTAACTGTTTAGTTTGCGTGATGTCTTAAATGCTGTCTAGCTCGCGTTCTCAAAATTCTTGTGTTCCACCTTTCCAATTTAATACGTTTCCAACGATACGCGCAGTTAAAACGGAACTCCTCTACTACATGTATTATATAAGATCATGCATGCTTATATAGCGAGACTAATATACAATGAAGCGCATCTCGTGGCTCGTAAATCAATTAATCACTGTAGCCGAGAACTATTTTTCTTTCTACTGAAATTTCCTTACGAGATTTATGAGCACTGCCACCCGTACCAGTATTATCTACATATAAGGTCAGCCAGAGCTAGCGGGGGTTAGTTGATTTAAATCACTCTATTCGAACGTCCACTCTGCTTCATCTGCATTTAAACAGTTATGCAGAAGTTTGCATGCGTGTATTCACGTACGCCACAATTTTCATCCTATTTTACAATATGCATGGTATTTCATATTCCCCGGACCGTTTATAAAAATATTCCCAACTAATTTCCAACCACGGAACTAGAATAACGTCGAATTGAAATTCAAAGGCCAGTTTAATATTTCGCCGCGTGTTTTCAGAGGAGTTGATAAGCTGACAAATTGCGAGAAAAACGTTGGTCGATATTCTTGGCTCGTTTATCGAATCTCGTTTTGTCCGTAGTCCGAAAACGAATTAACTATGCATTATATTTTTATGAAAATTTGATCATCTAATTCTAATTGATAGGATATTTGTTAACTTTCAAAATATTCTTTTCCATTCCGGTTTACGTTATGACCACTTTTATACTCGTATCGAGAATCATATCGTTTTTTCGAATCGGACAAGTAAAATGACCGAAACATCGGAGAACTCTCTTTTTAAAAGACTATTCCAAATTGAAACGTAAATAAATGTGTGGTGTAAAAAGTGTATATCAAAAAATTTTACTTTGCATTCCGGATTACGATGTCCCTTTGATAAAAGCATCCTTTTCGACGATCACGTATTCGGCCGTGAATCGATAGCGAACAATTTTAGTACGTAAACCAATCGGTTTGTATCATCCTCAATGATGCACTAATTCCCTAGACACGTGGTTCAGCTCTGATCGAAACAGAAAGGACCGAGGCAGTATTCATCGACCGATCAACCGTTAACGATCAGATCGAATGCTCAAATTTCCAGAAGTTAACTAACCGTAAAAAGGAGGGAAACCCTACTATTAACCCTACTATTATACATTTAACCGAAATTAGTTGAAAATTTTAGATACGTCAATTTAAAGGAGCAACAGTGCTCGGTAGAATATTAATGTCTAAACTGGAAAATTTCAAGATGCAAAAACGTATAGAACGATGGTAGTAGTATATTCCTTCTTTCTCTTGTTAGGTATTTTGACGTTTTTGTCAATTTCTCTCGATTTCTTTCTATCTTCGATTATATTTTGATTTTTCTCTCTTACTGCACAGCCATTGCCTTTGTAGTTTTATTTCTCTCTTCTCGCCTATTTTACTCTCTAAAGCATCCCTTCTTCTTTCTACTTCTGTTGTTGATAGGTCATTTCTTTGGTAAAATTCTCTCCTTTCTTCTTGTCACTTCGTCATCGTGCTACTCTCTCTTTCTATCTCTTTCAGACGTTCCTTTAATATTTCACTATCTGACTCTTCCACTCTAATTTTGTTTCATCTTATGACTAAAAAGAAATATTTTAATATAAAATAGTTAAAAGATGAAAGAACCTGTTAGGCATAAAGATATAATTAACGAAGTTTTATAGGAGCCAAAGATACATACTTTCTGTTAAAAGACATACTTTCCATGCTATGCGAAGGGTGTAGAAAAAACAGATAATTCTTTAATCTCAAAATCACATAAGAAAATAATTTTGGTCACATGAGATTAATTGACATCGTATTTGATTTTTTAAACGATTTCACTGTAAAAAGTGAAAGGTCCGAATTTTTGTATATCTCATTAAATTAATAATAAAAATTTATTATACCCACGAAGCCACATTTAATAGATAATCGTCGATATCGTAAGATTACGATATTTCATTTATCTGTGTTGTTATAGAGAAGTCTCTCTCTCTCTCTCTCTCTCTCTCTCTCTCCTGTTTTATATTATAATATCGTTAGAAAGTCGACCCTCGACGATATCGATATCTTGCATAATCAGAAAACTGTATCGTATAAAGGTGTCAGGAGTGGGATACCAATTCGATCTTTGGTTGCAGATCCGGTACTCTAGAAATTAGCGAAGAAACTCTAGAACCCGATAGAGAAGCAGTTTGGACCCGCTGGGAAGAACAGCGTCGGTTGCAATAAGAGTGGTAGGTGGCCGTGGACGTTGCCCGTTCGGAGGCACGAACGTCGATGGATGGAAGAAAGATCGAGGACAGGAATCACGAGATTGAAACCTGTTGGACGCCTGTTGGAAGTCAAGACAGCTGCAGAAGGATTGCTGGAAAAGGGAAAAGGTTCAGGGATACGGGAAAAGGACGACGTAGCGGGTACACGTGCAATTTCGTCAACTGCTTCCTCGCTTGTCAAATTCGTTCTGAACCGCGGGACGCTCGTCGCGAATCCTTCGAAAGAAGAACTCGTTTTAATCCACGAGAGCGAAGGTCGGTTGAAAGATGTTGATGCGACGAACGCTGGCGAAGAATGGGAGAATCGTGTCATCCGAAGAGTGGTGTCGGCGAACCTCGGGAGGAGAAAGTTGGGACTCTGAAATCGGTGAATGTCGGGGCCGCTGGAACGTGGATTCGCTTCGGAGCTCCGGGGCGGCCACTCGCGAGTACGAACGAGCTCTGATTGTGGCGGTCCTATGAAGAAGCCTGAATAATACAGAAGCGAATCTCCTTCCGGGTCAGCGCGATCACGAAGAACGCGCCTGTAGAACGTTGCTCTGAGCAAGACGCGAGCAGAGTGTAAGAGTGCTTGTGGGGGAAATACACATTCTTAGACCGACTGTTGCACAGAGGGGAAGACAGGACTCCGCAGTCTGGGCCAAGAAGAGGGCGTCTCGTTGGAAAAGGCTAGAGACTAAGCAGAGGGTGGCCGATCAGCCGGTGTTCCATAATTGCACCGCCGATGGGATTCTGGTGGCGGTTTGCGAGGGAAAGAAGGTTTCACGAAACAAAAAGTTCAAAATTGAAAAAGCAAAGTGAAGGCGAGAATGCAAATTAGTCATTCGGAGGATAGAGAAATTTCGGATACGGATACCGATGTCTCGCGGGGGACTTTTCCGCGGTTTCGCCCTGGGACTTTGGACGAATTTCGAGGCGTTGGTTGTCTGTAAAAAGCGACGCAGGTAAATAGTAAAGTACCTGTTCGAGGTACAAAGAATATTCGTTGCATCTGGCCGCTGAGATGCAAAGTTGCCGATAAACAGAATAAAGTTGCCGCGATCGACTCGCCCGCCTTTTCACGAGAGGGGGCAATGACGCAAGCATGTGACAGCCACAGTGTGGAACACGAGTATTTGACAGTCCCTGTGTGGAATGCCATTGCCAACGCGAACCGCGTTCGAAAGTTCGAATTGCGCGCACGTGTTTCGATCTCGTCTTAATCAGAAAACTGCATGAACGTTAATCCATTGTATAAAGATGCAAATAAAGCAAGTTATGCCACGGGCACGCAACAATATAAATATAGTTTATGTACCATGATACGAACAATGAAAACCAATATTGCTGGTAATAAAGTTTCGTTGCTGACTACTTAATAATAAAGCTAATCCGCTTTGTGTACACAGCTGACCACCTTTATCCTAGTTAGTTACTCAGTTTTATGAATACCGCAGATTTATTATCTATTCATCGACCTTGATTTAGATTTTCTTTCATCTAATGATCAATTCGTTTTTCAATTGGAGTATTCTATTCTTACCAATTTTCGTTAATTCTCGTCGCAGCATAAAAATTGTTTTAATCCGTGTAATCGCAATTACATTGCCTAACTGCACAATCGACACACGTATTATTTTTATATTAATAATTCGATTCGTTTCGATTTGAGTAAAAGATATTAACTTTTTTCAAAGATATACAAGATTTTATAAATAATAGACGCAAGAAGTTACAAAAATAAGGATAAAAATAGAAAATCTGATACATACCGATTAAGTCGAGAGCATCGTTGGCTTATAAGAATACGAGAAGACCTGTTGTTGCGATAAGATGTAAGTGGACGACGAAGCGATATCAATTAATGGTTCGGAAACACCTTAGGATCGATTGGTGGTTACTGACCAGGTAGCCTGCGCTCGGTATCAAAGAAAAATCTAACGAGAATCTATATCGATATAATTTTTCGCAGCGAATCTCGCAGTGTTAAAAATTCAGAAAGAATATCCTTTCGATCTTATCGGATATTTTTATTCTATTCATTTTCTTCTTGATCGTAATGGCAAAGTATAAATAAAGGAAGATTATATAATATAATAATGGATGAAATCAATAATTTCGAAAATGAAACTCATTTATATCTACATCTATTTTTTGATAGATTTAATTGCGTAATTAAAATCAGTCGCTTCTTTTTATACCTTTTGCCTTTTAAATAAATTTGATAATTTATAAATGGAGGTAAAATAACGGAAATTTTATATTAATTCCGGCGTAATGGTTTGTGAGTAATTTCTTACTAATAACTGGGAAATAATCCTTTCAAAGACAATTTAAAAAACGTAATCATAAAGGGAAGAAAACGGAGAAGGTTAATTAATCATTTTTATCGCTCTTTTACAATCATTGCTTGATTCTTCTCTTATCTTGTCCTTATTCGATACTTTATCTATCCAATTTCCATAAGTAGATCTTTTCCAGAGGAAAAATGGGATCCGCATAAATTATGAAATAAAAGTAAAAAATGTACATCGATGGATTAATTCAGACTGAAATCTATTTTCGATTCAATTTATCAACTCGATTAAATTCCTACGTTTAATTCTCGGATCACTTTATTAATACCATATTTCTCCGCGTGTATTTACTGTATAAATTCTTAGAATATATTATTAATTAAATATAACAAAACTTATTTCCCGTATGCCTGTACGAAAAGAAGATAAGAACAGTTCTACGTGAGAATCTATGGAGAAATATTCAGCGTTCGATAAATCGCTAATTGCCAATTAATTAGTTATCTATTATCCATACACTGGCACGATTGATTCTGTTTCGACGATTCGTACGAGTCGTATTCCCTTCTTTCCCAGAATCAAAGGTTAATTAACCTTTATCGTTGACAATATCGCTACTAATTCCACTCTTCGATTTCATATTGTGCCCGATATCGTCTATCTGGCATTGTTCTTAAATACGGTATCAAGCGCAGAGAGGCGTGACGGTGAATTCGATCGAGCTTTCAGGCGCAAATTGTTAAATTTTCACTCGATCATCGAGCCTATTGTCAAACATCGGCGTGCGGATGTAAGCATATAAAGCGTCACGGACTGGACATTGTTTAGACACCGACGAAAACTGCCACGGCGCAAAACAGAATATCGAAAAATGTAATTCGAATGATAGCGAACAGCTTTTGTTTCTTATTTTCAAATGATATTTTCCATTCATGAAATAGTAAATCGAAAATGAATATATTATATCCTTTCTACTCAGTTTGGCGATTTATTTACTTCGGGCATTGAAATAATTGTTTCAGAAAACCGTGGAATATTTCTGCTTGTTCGATCGCACAGCATGCGTGTAATCTTTAATTAACTGCGAATAATAGTAACTGTGGCATTACTAATGGTTCCACTCTTTGATTTCGCTTGTATCGTGTACAACGTTATATCGCGTAACGTATTTTGCGAAATCAACATTTAAAGCGGCACAATTAGAACCATTATTATTATTATTATTATTATTATTGTTATTATTATTATTATTATTATTATGTAACGCGAAGTTACAGAATGAGCATTGATCGATGTAACTGTAGGAAAGATAGAGGGATTACGGTAGTATTCCCATATTAAAGATATAATTGGAGAAGTAATTGGAATTCTGCAATGTGTATTGTAACAAAGTATTTAATAAAATATGCATTATTTAAAAATTGATTTGAATGCGGATAATGATGATTTCCAGATACACGTTACCTAAATACACGTCTAAAATGCAACGAAGGAAAAATTCGCTAAATTCGCTTTATAAAGTGACTTTATTCTATGGAGCTATTCTAGAGATATTTGACGAGATTTCGACTGAAATACCCGGTCTAGTTTCTAGATAATATGCGTGTTACATTTGTACGCTTGTATAATCGATTGGGAAAGACGCCACTTCCCGAACGAAAGTACGTCTACTGTCAGCATAGAAGATACGTTGATAGCCTGGATATTTTATAGAATAAAGAATAGATTATATATTTCAAACGATATATATTTTTCTTTTTTTTAATCAGAGAGCATCGAGATTATTGCGAAAAAGATGGCCAACGTAGCGAATACGAAACAGAATTCTTTGAAGAAGAAAAACCCAGTAAAAATAATATATAAAATCCTTTACTAACGATGAGAACTAAGTAGATACTTACAATTACGATTCGATATGAACGACGCTATAATATACGATAGTAAAACCATCCCTTCGTCAAATTCGTTTTCATTAAATTTCTTAATAACCGTTTCTCCAAATAACGACGAACGGTACTACTTAAATTTGAAAAATCCTACAAACAGAAGATCGTAGAGAAGATGATGCAAAAGAAATTGCAAAATATTAAAAATCGCAACGACGTGAAATGAAAAAATCAAGAAGATGGTTAAATTGATACTTGGTTTCTCTTTCATCGTTCCCTTTTCCAAATGGAAAGATCGATTGGCTTTATTCGAGTGGATATCCGAAAGATTTAGGACATGTTTGAAACGCAGCTCGCACAAAGTTTCCTTTTTCGCTGGGACATAACCTCGGAAGCCCAAGGGAACTTCATGGAGAAAACGCCCTGCCCTAAGTGATGGAGTGGCGCAACAGACCGGGGTCAGTAAATACTCCTATACAGATAACCCAATTGCGGCTGCTTGCTTCGAAAAAATCTATCATTATCCTTCAATAATCCTTCTTGTCGTTCACGACTCAATTAAATTGGATAAACGATGATGGGCTTGCAAGCTTTATACTTGTTTAGCATATCATCGAGCGTAATCGTACGCGATACGAACATCTTTTACATCTTATTTTTACTCTTGCGTTAACGTGTTACGGATAATATTGCCAATATCGATCATAAATTTTTTATATTGTAACTAGATTTTATGAGTTTTCTTATTGAATCAATCGAATTGACTATTACGTAGCGTAGATTATTGCCTAGGTAAACCTTGAGGAACGATCTTGTTATCAAAAACATTCTTCAGCTTCTCGAAATCGTTGATTTTTAAATTGTAAGTTAAATAATGTTCTTTCGAATCAGCGTAAATACTTCCGCCGACTTGATTCAAGCAGTGATATTTAAAATCGACGCGACGTTTTAACGAACAAAGCTAAGCCACGTGTACTTCAATTACGATATACTATAGCCAATCTTTTAATGGACCATTTGGACATATTACAACAAATTTTGCTACTAGTCGTTCGTTTTGTCTCGTGATGTGTATACTTTGGTAAAATTCAACCGGGCCTCGGTCTTCTTACACGGTAATTTACCTACGAATAATATTAATAAATCGACAAGTCACATGTCGTAGATTATAGACTTCTTGTTCGTAATTCCGTAATTTTTCATCAAACGAGACAATCAAATAATTTATAATTTGTAAAATTTACTTATGAAATTTCATTTATTTCGTTATTAAACTTGTGAACGCGTTATGCAGGATATTTGTCATATCGATATTAGTGACTTGTAACTTGCGATTTCGAAACTTTCCATTAACAATATTAATTCGATCGTACGGCAGGACTCTGCCGACGTATATCACAAATTCGATGCTTTTCATCGCCGCTTTTATCGTCTATGTATTATTTCATTCGCGTCATACGTGCCTTATAATAACATATAAAATTCCAAATAAAATAAAATTTGCGAAAGTTTCAGATTTTTATATCGAATTAATTATATGGCGTTGTATACGGCACTTATATCGTAACTTGCATGCCTTGTTTTTTCGCAAATTGCCTACATATGACAAACAATGGAATAGTTGATGGTTGTTGAGTTTCCAGAGGTTCGCTACTATGCAATTATGGTTTATTAATTTGAGAAACAAAGTAACAAGACTGGTTACAGAGGAAAAAGGAAGTTAAGTTCGTAAGGAGCATTAGCGCTAGAAAATAATTACTAGCCTTCGTCTATATTTTATACAAAGTGTCTCAAAGTTTCACGCAGCACTAAGGTATCGTGTTACCAATTATACTGTGCTATCATAGTCACTAATGATATCATTACCACCAACGCAGAAAAACGCAAGGAAATGTTTTTTATGGCGTTAGAACATCCTTTACGCTGCCTCGATCTACAACTTTCTTGCGAAGTGCAAATTTATGTACTCGTTCCCCTTTAAGAGGTTGAAATTTTATAACTTTCATGCCGCACGGTATGTATTATGTGCAACCTTATACGAGTAGACATAAATAATTCGACGAAAACAGCGAAATTGTTCGAACTCGCCTTAAACATTCAATTAAAAATAAATGTAATATCGTGATGTAATATGTTTACAAAGAGTGGACAATAGAGATGTTAATCGGACAGAAAAAGACGATTGTTGATACCAAACGTACAGAAAACAGCGCAATCCACACTCTCTCGGCAACGCCACTCGCAAACTCTGTCTCCGCTCAACTCGCACTCGGCTTCTCGACTCGCACTCTGCTCCTCGACTCACACTCTGGCCGTTGTCGCATCCTATTGCCGTTTTCCTAGGCCCACCGCACACGTGTTCTGCAGACGCTCGTAGCCAGGGTCACGTAGGTCTTTTCCACGAAACTATGCACTTGAAAAGACCGATGACACATTGATGGGCCCGACGGCGCCTCGGCTCTCGCGACATTGTTCATAGTTCGCCCGATATTTCTTAGGCCTTTCGTCCACGATATTACATAAATAATAATCACTAGCTATTACTCGCGAAGGACTGTGCAAAGAAGTAAACGAATAGCGAAATAGATAATTTTGTATCGTGGAATAATCGTAAAAGATAAATACGATCATTTGGAATCTCAGATATCTACTCACATACATTGTACCGTGTAAAATGTATTAGTTGTATCGATCATCGAAATTGAAAATGTCAACCGAGTGTCTAAAACTTATATAACGTATTATTCGATGGCAAGAACAAGTGGAAAAATCTGTAACATTTGAGCAGTGGTATAAACATAGAAAAGATAATGAAATATTTTTATTTGTACTTGAAGTAAAAGTCGAACCTTTCGAATTAAAAGAAATTAGTCGTTCGATTATTTAATTCGTTCAACGATAAAATTCGCTACTGATAGCAATATTCTTTTAACGTACGTTCTACTTTCGATTACATAGTACGTTACTACAAACCCTTTACAATGTCCTATTCGTCGTTTGATGTATAAATTGGAAAATCGTTAACAAGGATTTTAATCCAATACAATAAATAAACAAAACATTGTTTATAAAAATTCATCGCTTGCAGAATCTGCGTACTAATAAGAAAAGCGTGTAATAGACGTGGCACGATCGATTAATTATACGAACATAATTATACTAAATACAGATATTCCAAGTAATTTCGTTGTTAACTATTGCAACAGGCAGACTGTTATCCTAGTCGTCTGAAGATTAATCTGGAAACCAAGATCCTTCTCAAAGGATTTAATTACAGATGTAACACCTAAGGATAATCGTTTAACGCGTAGTTATATTTGCAAATTTCTATACGACGGTGTTCCTTCGCATTACACTAACGTAGATACGGAACGATTCTTTATCGATCATTTACGAGATTTCATGATAAAATCGAATTAGTTACAAAAACATGTCACTCTTTACCGCGCGAAGATGAACAAAAATATAAAAATATATCAAAACTTCTAACCTTTCCGGACAATCCGATACTTTGCTACTAAGAAACGATTACCCTTGTCGTTGCATTTTTCATACCGTTTTGCGTAATAACACGCAACCCTGTTGCATTTGTCGATATCATACTAACAACAGATTTATTACGGAAAGTTGCGCTTAAAAAACAGGGATGTTTAAAAAGCACTCGCAATTTCCTGTCCGCGTGAAAAATTCAATGTTTTATTTTCTTCTTTGTCTCTCAAGTATGGATCGATCAAAGCGGATCAGTCCCGCCAGGAAACATTACGTGGCTCGTGTCAGACAGAGAGACGCGATACGGTCCTGAGAACGCATCGGCCCCGTGCATATCTCCGTTAACCACGCTTTTCTCTTTCCGTCTTTTGTCGCGATATTCGCGAAGCGGTGTTAACAAAAATTAATGATCCGGCGTGGCGCTTAAAAATTTTTACAAACCGTAACTAAAACGAACGTGAATGCATGCGAAGAGACGTACGAACCGATACATTTATAATTTTATTCACCGATACATGCTTCCACTTTAATTCGATATGCTGCTGCAAGCTTCAGTTTCATAGATGA
The DNA here is from genome assembly GCF_011952205.1 of Bombus bifarius. Taxonomy (NCBI): domain Eukaryota; kingdom Metazoa; phylum Arthropoda; class Insecta; order Hymenoptera; family Apidae; genus Bombus; species Bombus bifarius. The sequence continues at coordinate 46,061 of NW_022884991.1, forward strand.
AGATTCTGATTAAAGAACGGAAAAGGGATGAAACTGGCGGCGGTCGCTCTTGCCTTTTGCTCGTTGCTCGATCGAGGCTAATAAAATCGAAATGTAGTTGGTTAAGGTCGTTAATTAAGTAACGAGTACCCTGTCGTTAATAGTAGGAGACATTGAAATTGATATTCAAACGAATAGCGTTCGTTATTTTTATGTTAGAACAGTGGAATTACGTGCTCGCGTGAAAAGATGAAATATCACGTGACCATACTATTGATTAAATTTTGCTGTTAAGTCTGTTAGTGGAATTAAAGCACTATTCAGTGTTAAAATGTTATAAAGCATAAATTTTTAGTTTAGCTATTACCATGCTGTACTATCAATTTTTACTATTATTATATTTATATTATAGAATAGAGTTATTTGGACTTTTTAAGAATTGCACAGGAATCACGGATTTTATAATTAACAATTTCATGGATTTCTAAAACTCAAGACTTTCGCGAATTACATACGTAGGACATTAGAGCTCTCAACTCGAAGAACTCGAAGAACTGAGAAAACTTTGACATATCAGGATTGTTAGAAATTTTGTGGAATCGTTGTAAATAAAGCAACGTTGTTGCTTTTGTTAAATACGTTTTGTTATCCACGAGTAAGCAAATAAAATCAAAAAGTAAAATAAAAATCGAGCTATTAGAACTGCGTGAGAACCTCGATATTTACGAAAATGATTTTCGTAAAGTACGAGCATGCGCTTGCGGTAATACCGTGTCACACTCGAGAATAGCCAGATCCTTATAAAGTATATCAGTCGATAGAGAGACTTTTTATTCCTACGTTTTAATGCTCTTTTGATGCCGACAAGGACGGACTTTCTTCAAAGGACGAACAAAGGAATTCGTAATTCACGTTGGCTAGCTCGCGCTATGCCACTGACTTCCGGACACTCCCACCTATCATTCAAACAGAAGTTTTACGCGGGGTGTGGGCATCCGTTTTAAAAGCAACTATACTTCCGAGTTTCGATACAAGGTATACGGTTTTATATGCACGATAACGTGTACCAACATTCTGCATTTATACTTATATTGGTCTTACTTAACGCTACTTTTAATGTATCTAATCGCTTCCTATGCTTCCTGATAATATTTCCTATCCGCTTTTCTTCGTTTCTTCTTCGCCATTCTTCGCAGATATAATTTTAGTCTAAATCATATTTGATGCTATTATCGACGTTATCGTCAAAATTACAATCGACCATTCCAAATCTTTAGCAATGCGGATGTTCACGCAAATTCACACTTTTATGAACGCAATCAAGGAAACGGTACGTGAGCAGAGATTTGTTCCATTCTCTAAACCTTAAAATTTTGGATATTTTTTGTAGATCTTACGTAGACTGTAAGTCTTTATCGTAAATATAGTTGTATGGAATAAAAGTAACGACGTAAAACTTATTTCGTTCAAATGCAACATTATACATCAATGGTACACTTTAATAACGTTTTCGTGTGTTTTCACGTAATTTTTAATTATATGCGAAATATTCAAAGAGACGTAGGAGGAGGACATTCTGTACGTGTTTATCGTGTAAGGATAATAAAGGAAATTGAACGTTAGTTAGCCAGTACAAAAATAGGTATAATTAGGAAGCCGGTATAACGAGCTTAAAAACTGAAATATTTTCCATATTTTTTTAGGTAACTAACTGAAACGGGTCTTTCCTTACGGAGGCTAATTACGAGTGTAGCGTATTTATATAGTAAGGATTTAGTATCAGAAAGTTTGAAAGCTTGGAACAAGATTTTATTACTTTCTAGAAGGAAAACGTATATTCGACCAACATACATACGTGCGATTGCGTGCTGTATGTATTTACGTATAATAATTAACAAGTCGCGTTACGAACGGATTACTAGTTAATAATCGTTAAGTATAAAAGCTACTATTTTGCTATCTTTTTTCTATATATTTTCTACAATTACCTTCAGCTGTTCTACTACTATTTTGTTATTGAAAATTGTTTTTCTATAAAAACCGAGAAACGTGACTTGTGATTTTCGTTTTTCTACTCTTCGTACGTGAAAGTTCTTAGCTCACAGTGAACGTTTCATTCAAAATTCATACTTTAATTGGTAATAGCAAACGAACGATGTTCCCTCATTATTCCATACACTTCGATTCTACGTTATACGTTGAAAATGGTAACTGCTATTTATCCGATTTGGCAAAAATGAAACGGCAGTTCTGGTGGAATCGAAGTCGAGCATCCAACGTAAGATATAAATATTTTAGGCGCGAGTTGTTCCGCTAGAAAATGGCGATTGTGGATTAACAGGTCGGTAATCGAGAAAAGTCCTCGTGATATTGAGACACGACGTGCATTTAGACTCACGGCGCGGTAGCTAACGACGTTTAACGGTAAACTCGTAGTTGTACAGTTGATTTCGCGTAATGCCACGTTAGCCGCAATATGGAAATCCGCGCTGCGTGAGGATAATACCCTGTCATATTGTGAATGCCGCATAATATCATATTGCAAAACATTACAACGCAGGTGTGTGCATGTAGGTGAAACACGTTGTCGGGCTATTCAACCAATCTCTTCGCTATCCCTCTCTCTTCTTCCCTCTTATTTCCTTCCGTCGGAATTTTTGCTTTCCCCTTATTAATCGCGGCAACCTTCTTGCCGTCGCGTTAATAATTACCAGCTGGTTGACCACGTGGTTTTGTTTCGGATTCTACTTAGCTTTTCCTTTGAAACTCGAATTATGATTCGAAAAGGGAAAGAGAGAAGGTAAAACACGGAGCTGAAGAAGCGACGCTCCGGCCGGCCCGTGAAATAAAAGGATCTCTTTTGAACAATTAGCTTCCGGCAGATATAAATATTGAGACAGCATTAACCGAAGAACTTTCTTTAGCATCGCGCGAAATATAATCAAAGGAAGGGAAATTGAAGGAGACTCGCGCCAGGGATGAATACTGCTTTCTGTCGTTTCCATGTAAATAAAAGATAAATTAGCATACGATCTAGTTATAGTTATAACGTTAATTAAAGAACTTGAATGGATAACGTTCGCTTTTTTTTTGATATTTTACATTCGTCTCGGATCGGACAGTACATCGTATAATGCAATACAAAATTTGCGCGGTAAAAGTAGAATTAGAATTACGAACACAATTTAATCTATTCGTTTTAAAGTTGAAAAATTTGAGAAAAGGATATGGTTGATTAAAAGAATGACGTTGTTGCAGCATACGATTTTAATTACCATTGAGATATGACTTTTAATCGCACGTATTTCTTATTGTCGTTTATTCTATTTATATCGCTATTTCATTGTTCGTCTTTATCGTTACTACTCGGTGATTGAAATTTCTAGCGCTCTAATCGATACGAACGTACTATGTATTTGATTGATTTGTTGTAACAGATACAAAAGGAAGCAGTATCAGTTACGGTCCGGTTAAATTAATTCTGATAATCCTACACATGTAACGTGCTCTAATTACTACAAATAATATTATTAGAATAGATTATTAAATCGTCCAAATTAATTAACTTATTGACAGATTTAACAATCACATTTAAACACTGCTGACGCGATTCAACGATGTAATATCACATTAATCGAGCGATTCGAACAATGAAAATTCATGGAATCGTCAAATCGTTACAGTTAGATGATACAGTTATACTGTACATGTGAATGTGTGCGTAAGCGTCAGAGGGCGTCCAGGTCTCAGTTGAGACAAAAGACGATTGGAGCCTGTTAGAAGAATCTAGAAGAGTCGGTTGACAACAAGCGTGCGTGCAAGAAGGTTATCGAGGTCTTCGGAGTGTAATATATAAGTATAGCTGTTGTGTGCGAAATAAAGTGAACTATTTGTATTTCCGAATCCTCTCTATACCTTAACAATTTCGTAAAAGTTCGTATATACGCGTGCAATTAATAACGATGAATATTGTATCGAATACTAACTATGTAATATAAATTATAGTTGAAACAATTGAATTCCCTTTTTTTAAAAAACCGAAACGATAGAACGTACAGGTCAACTCGGAACTTCTGAAACGTAATTGCATTTTACCAATATAATCAATCGAAAGTTAAACTATTTTAATCTTCGGCAGTACAATGCTGTTCGTTTTCGTCGAATGTGAACTTGGAGATTACGAAGCGATCGTGAGTACAGACAGATCGATCGTAATCTGACTACGAACTTCTGTATTCGTCGCATAAATCTAGCTTATCTACCAAGCCGCGGTACAGTCTCCACGCCTTCTTGTCCGGCTAGTTTTTGTTTTAACCCGATACGTTCATCCCTTTCTCCGACGATACATACAAACACTTGTCTTTTAACTTTTACTATCTGTTATATACATCGGCCAAAGAAAAGAAGTACTACTACTACTACAAATACTAAAAGCGAGCGTAGTGACAAAGTAGTAACAAGAATGGCTTCCCGGGCTCTGGATAGTTCAGAGGATGGGGAGTCATTGGTACTTGCCCTCTTCTATGGCAGTTTGCCGGTCCTCTTCGGCTCGTAACCTCTTCTTTCTTCGGGCGCAATGCCCGCTGAAGTTTCATGTAAGCTCGAGACTTTCAAAATCGCAAACCAAAAAATAAAGTATAAAGGTGAAATAAAAACATAAATCGCGGAAGCTGATCCGAGTGCACATGGATGAACAACGATCATATAGCGATCGTTGTCCGTTTGCATTTGCATGCTCGAGCAATATTAAAGTTCGTTTCGAAAACTACTCGCGATCACGACCGCGAAATTAAAAAAATCGACGGACAAAGCCAGAGACGATGACATGTTTCATTGGTGCCAGCTATACCGTCGATTATTCGAATGAAATTCCCTGAAACAGGTTGGTCACTCGAAAACGCGTCTAACCGATCAGAGGTTCACCTCCACAGCGTGGTTACGCTTAATCGTGTAGCTAATATTACCACGAATTGTGATTGTATTGATACGTCTCCACATTTTTCGTATCTTAAGTTGTAGCGAATGAGAAAAACGACGCAATTCCACAGCCTAACCACACACATACACAATATGGAAAATACGTCGTGCACGATACCCTAACACATGGTCAGCAGCTGAGAAATTTTTGCATTAATTATAGTCATCGTGCCCAATGTCTTTTTCCCATTCAAGTAACACCTGAGCACGTGAATGACATCCTGACAATGGGCACGGCAATTGTTAAATCTGAAAATCCTAATCTAAAAGCATGATTAGTTTGTCTCATTTGTATTTAACGGACTAACGTCCTTTGATTTTACATTTTATTACTTCGTTTTGGATTATAATAACTCTGCTTTATTAATTTAATAAATTACTGAAATTTTAATATTATCAAAAAAGTAACATTAATTGAAAAAAGACTAAGACTCGATGAAATAGAATAATTGTCTCTAAATGCATTACCAAGATAGAAATAATCTTCGGCAATCTCTTCGTCAAAGCACATTTCCAAAAATGCAGAAACAGTGTTACGACCGTTCGCGGAGAGACGCGGTCGCGAGAAAAACGCGTCAGCGAGAGGCGTAAATTCTCGCTACGATTCGGTGAATCGACGCCGCGAAGTAGTCGTTCCCCTGTTTCGATTAAGATAACAGAGGTGGTTGAATGAATATGACACAGTAGTAAGTTATATTTCACCGTTTATTCCACAACTTATAACGAGGATAGTTACACTGGTGCGTATGTACGAGATGAGTGAGTGACTGATCTGCGGGTGTGTATACCCGGTGGAAGGACGTTGACCGTTCGAAGGATGTAAAATCAGTACTGTCTTGGGAGACGATGCTGTGTCGGAGGAAAGCTAAGGATGGGTGTGTCTAGCGCACGGGACCATCGGATTTGTTCGTGACGATTTTAGTTAGGAGAGTGAGGGAGTAGGCTTCGTCGTTAATTGGTTAAACGAAGGGTCTTAACCGCCCTCGAGAGAAAGTGGTTAGTGGGAGGAAAGTTGCAGCGTACGTGAGAAAAACTAACTTTCCATTTTCAGCCGTGGTAGACAATAGTCTCTAGAAATTCCTCGGAACCAGATGTTTGTTTCGTTTGAAGGACCTTTTCTAGGAAATCTGTGAGATTTATGGAAGGTACTTGAAACTATGGAGGATACGCTGCGAGTATCCGAAGACATCTGGTTGCCATATTGCCCGCGGTGTGTGGCCTGGGCTAGGTAGAGTGTTACGCGACGTAACAAACAGTGTTCAAAATTATTGCTTTGTTTCAAAAATCTGCCTGTCGCGAAGTTTCTTCTTGCACATAAAATTTCACAGATTCTTGTACGGAAAAGAAATAAATTTTAATTCATATTTTAAATTCTACTTACGTTTATAGTATCTGAAGTCAAACAAAAGAATGTGATATATTACAATTAATATTGTCACAAAATGAATGTATCGTTTATTGCATGTATCGTCATTATCATTGAGTAAAAATAGCGTCTTTCATTCCAACGAAATCGGAGGGCATCCGATTTTTCCTTCGGTACCTCTTATTTATACTAAAATTCATTGCTTAAGATTAAGTGTATTTATGTCATACAAGTATATTCGTCTAGATATTTGCCTTTTGCAAATATTTATACTGAATACTATTATACATATTTGTCAGTACCACGAATATATTCTCAAATTTATATGTTTAAACTAATTATTAAAAAATTAATGATTATAATCGCGATGTGTAAGAAGACCTATCCTGAACTAATAAATAAAGCTATGAAAAAAAATGTTACTACTCACGGGTGTAAAAAATACCCGCGGTCACTATGCTCGCAAAAAATTCCACATAATACAACCAGTCACCCGTGCCGATTCGGACCTTTCATCCTACGACATGATTGAGTGACCGGAGGAACAAAAACGCATGCGACTCACCATTAGAAGCGGAGAAGCGGAAAACGTTCCCATCGACACTGCATTATCTCAGCAAATATCATTTCAAGGACTAACATCAGGCAGGAACTGTCGAAAATCCAATGGTGGAAATGGAGGTTATGAAAAATCTGTTACAAAACAAAACACGATAAGTGATCGCTGATTATTTGGAATGTTGGAGATTGTGAAAAATGGAAATTTATTACACTCGTAACTTTAGTAATAATAAAGATTGAAATTCTAATAAACATCCATAAATGTAAAAACTTAAACTCTAATATAAAAGTTTAAAATCTAGAAATCAGAAATCTAACGATTTTTTAAATATATTAGTCATTTGTTTTATAATTTGGTATTAAGACTTTAACACTTTTTTTATTTTAATAGAAGAATAATCTTAGAAAACCCTAACCTATGAAATTTTCAATCAAATTGTATTTCTTAATCAATAGTATTCAAAGCAAAATATACAGAATACACATAATTCAAGTAAGATATGTGAAGTTACTTACATTCTTGGCTTTTGAGCCACCGTTGGAGCATTCCCAAAAAGACAAAGAAGTTCAAGCTGTGATATGTCTATAACAAAACAGAAAATATCATTAATATTGTTAATACACAATAATAAGCATGGAAATTTAACAACAATAAAGACTAAACTCTAATAAGTATATAAATTGAAACACTAATATAAAAGTTTGAGAATAAAACATTCACTGATTTTTGATACGTATCAGACAGTTTTATTGTACCTTAATGTTAAGATTTTAAGACTTTATTTCAATTAAAAAGGACATTTACAGCTTTCTAAATTATCAATCGTTTTATTGTATAATTAACAATATTTCAAAAAAAATATAATAAATAGAACAAATTGAAATACAATATGTAAAACTACTTACATTCTTGAGCTCCTGCAGAGGCTTTGTTTTCTTGATGCACTGACTCTAGTATCGAAAAAGAATGTTCAAAAGAATATAAAATAAGACCACATTACCACGACCGCAAAAATTATAACCGGCGAACAAGAGCTCTAATGTCGCGTAGAAAATTGTTTGATAAAATTTTACTACTTTCGCGTGTGATTATTTAATTGAATTTAATCAAAACGACCGTGATTTGAAAATATTGAAAAATACTTTTGCGCAGCAAACACTGACTCTACAAACCGCATTGCACGTGGTCACAAATATTCCCTAAAAATAAAGTTGTTTATGGGTGGGGTGGGGTGGAATGGGGAGTAGAAAAGAAGCGAAATATTGTTTCGATGTTTTTCTTCTTTTCTCTATCGAACGTTTATTTAGAAAATACTGCTACTTTTCTTTTACGTATGAAAAATATTAATTTAAAATTATAAGATATTCCTCGACATCGAACAAATGTTTTTACGAGTACCATGAATGCAATGTAAGCATTTGCAAGAATTATACTATGAATGTTCGTTACTAGAATATGAGATATACACTAATACACTATAATCCCGCGTTATAAACAGTTGAAAATATTTGCAAGAATTCGAAAGTTCACAACCAAATATACTTAAATAATACTACAGAAACGCATGAGAAATCTTGTTTTAAAGTACTTGAGTTTAGTTGCGCGTCACCTCTATCAAAGGAACATATGTTACGAAGTTAAACGATGGTAAAAAATATAGTAATGAATAATGCGAAAAATACACTAATGAAAGTAATAAAGAACCGATGCCACCAATAGGTTTTAATACGTTACAAACCTGACGCAACGTTATCCACGTTATCGGTACGAAATGAGACGACTAAATGACTTCTTGTACCTTAGTTTCGCATAGCAACTTCCAAAGTGGCGATGGAAGGGGGGACACACGAGCCGGTGGCACAAGCAGCTAAGCAGTTAACGATTACACGTTACTAGACAAAGAAATGTATACATCAACAAAAACATTCCTATTCTACGGAGAACTTCCTTTCGAATTACGCAGCAGGAATCTTTCGAATTGCGCAGCACGACTCTTTCTCTACACCGATATTTACAAACATCGTACAATAATTCGTAGCCCTACTGGTAACATCACAGACATATTTGTCTAACTTATTACCTTAGTTACCTTACTTTATAATCTTAATTTCGTTAAAGAAAGCAAGATTGAAACAACAGCATGCAGAAAATGAAAAATTACTTAAAATTACCGGTCGGAAATGACCCAGTATGCAGAAGAAGGGTTAAGCGCTTTTTAAGTGCGTATTCGCTGTTAATACTAATATAAAAATAATAAAAGAGGAAAGTTATTTATTCCTAAGCGAAAAATGTGGTAAGAGAATAATTTTCTCACGGTTAAAAATTTGAAGTCCATTGATATTTTCTCTATAACATTTTTATTATCACGACATAGTATCTGAAATTTTGACCAATCCAATGATTTTTATTCTTAGAAATATCTTGAATACGGAGAATTAAGAAATGTACAGTGAAGGATGTAAATAATGAAAATAAATTATGGCGGAGGAATCAACGAAGGAAAGTTATTTCGCTAATTATTATACGAATGAATATTCAAAATGTCGCGCAACGACTACTAAACTATTTAATAGGCACTAACCTTACAGGGCTAGTCAAATGACTGGTTTAAAGATCTAATTTAAAATTGTACATTTATCGTTATTTCTTTTGTTCATCTAGGTTTAGATGAATTCTTATATTCTCCGATTAATTGATTTCTCAACTTTTAAAACCAGTTATGTGACCGGGCCTGATGAGATTAGTGTCAAAAGCCAGCCTGAAATTTTATTCAATTTCTGATCTTCGGCTGATTTTCAGTATTTTGCCTCCGACCTTTCACCAGCAATTAGATTTGACAAACAAAATGCAATGTAAGACTTGCCAACGTTTAGGCCATGTGGCTTCTAACTGCAACAGACTGCCGCAGCGTTAAATTCAACGATAAATTATGATCCAGATGAACGTATTAATCCAGATTCCAGAGGATAATACAAATCAACCTTGTTGCGTGTGGTGTAAAAATTTTGATCATCCTGTTCACATCAAGATTGCTCTCAACGCTTATTATTAGTGTTAAAATGCCGATAGCAAAAGAGAATTTGGAATATTAACGAAGACCGAAACAAATAAATACGATTCGTTCGTGAAACAAGTGACTCAAAAATTACTTGCAGTCAAATTCCATCGAATAATAACTAGATAATTGTCCTAACCTCTGTATTCCCTTATTTCATCGCGATATATTTGATGGCTAAATATGAACCACAACCCTAATACTGTCCTTGGAGAAACGGCTAAATACTACAATACAAAGCTCAAACTCTAAACTTATAGGGGAAATCTTCACGTTTATACCGCAGCAACATAGCTCAATAGTGAACCGGCTCCTCTCACTTCACTAAATAATAGGGCGACGGTCCCCTAGACGAGTCAAGTAACTCGGCGGTAAGAACAGAGCATCGCTTGCAGCATTCAAGATTTTCAAGAAGCCAATATGAAGCTAAATCTGTATATCCATTATTAAGAGGGGGGGTTAAAGTTTATTCGTACAAAAAAAGGCGTGTTTTGTGAATTTTTTCTGACGATACAGTTAAAATTTCTTTTTTAAAAGCAATAGTACATTAAAGTATGACATTCGAAGAATATTGCATAAAATTTTCGTTTGGGTCTGCAATTTTATCAAGATAAAGAGACCAAAGAGATAAAAGTATGTCAAGAGTAATATATTACAGATATGGTGAGGAAATTCGGTCTTGAGGATGCGGAAATTGCAACTACCCCATTGAAAGCAAAGTTGTTTTGATAACAACCCAAAGGAAAGTCATTGGTTATTCGCCAAAAGGGGCTGACGTTACTGTTACGCCATGCGGCTTACCATAGGTCATATTCTTAACTGTCGATCGCAGCACTATAATGTTGCAGACGGATCGTCGCGTCTGCCCGGCAAACAAACATTGTAGTGGCAAGCGCATGGTTCATTAAGCAGGGCGACTTCCAGAAACGTCGACTCGTGGCCGTTATTTTACCTCGCGTAAAAGAATGTGGCGTGATCCGAACGTAGTGGGGGTCGCCTTCCAGAAAAAACGAAAAAAAATCGAAAGGCGTTCAGAACTTTTCGAGAAGTCGAACCGTCAACACATCTCATATGTCGCGCATTATTTATCAACCAAACGCAGTTACATTTTTTTTTGTTCCATTTATATCTTTCTAGTTAATAAGTTGTTGAAATAAACATTATTTGTGTTAATTCCGTGGAATTTCATTGAACTACCCTTATTATCATAATCGAAATAAGGGGATCGATCAGTTCGTGGCGTCGATTATTTAATCGTAACGGGAACTTACAACTCTCGTTGACGTGCTATCTCGCGATCGCGTCTCTCCGCGAACGGTCGAAACAGTTACCTTAAGGGAACGTCTAACATTGGTCTGTGTTTCAGGGATATTGGTGATGATATAACAGGATATGTCGACTCCGACTGGCGGGGGGGGGGTGTGATGTTGATGATAGAAAATCCGAACTGGCTTCATATTCAAACTATCGAATGGTGCTATATCATGGGAATCTAGAAAGCAAAAAAGTGTAGCAATTTCCAGCACCAAAGCAGAATACATGGCGCTAACAGAAGCCACTAGAGAAGCCGTATACTTGCGACGATTTCTATGCAAGTTTGATATGATGGCTGAAGAAAGAGCAACCGAAATATATTGTGACAACCTGAGTACAGCCAAATTAGTCCAAAATCCAGTATTCCATGGTCGCACGAAACATATAGACATCCGCCATCAATATATTCGTAAGATTTTCCAAAAAGGAATCATTGGAATTCACTATATGTTAATTTACTAACGAAAAGCTTGGGCAAGCCAAGTGCTCATATAATGACCATTGGTTTGACGAGCATTCGAATTCCGATGAGAGGGGGTGTTGAAAATTACAACGTGAGTTCGTGCTCGCCATCCATATGCAGATGCGTTAATTATAAGAAATAGTAACTAAAGGGTGATCCTAGTTACATTCGATTGATTTAATCGATAGGCTTAAGATGCCTTTTTGTTTTTATCCCTAGTTTTTGTAAGCGCGTGCAATAACGGTTTTTTGGCTCAGAACAGTGTGATAGATTTATCCATTCAATAAAATAATAACTATTGTCATCTTACCTCTGAGTATAGAAATAACGACAAAAAGTCATTTCTTCGATTTTGTAAACAGCAAATTTACAAATATCTATCTTTCTGCAAAAGTTGATGATTTCTGACGCACAATGGTGAATGGATTTCTTATCGTGTATGGCTTGTGTTTGTTTGCACATTGTAATTCCTATTTTTATATTAGACTTTTGATCGAGGTATTCATTATCAACGCTCATGTATGTATATTGTTGTGTAAAAAATATTGGATGTTCAACTACTGGTGCCAGAAATGCATGGCTTCTTTTGGTTGGTATGAGGTATACTCGCACTATATCCCATGCCGAATCTGTTAGCAAAGGTACAATTATTTTAAAGAAAACATTACTTGTGACAGCGAATACAGTTAGCCTTGATATATCTAGAATGAATTAATAATTTTTGTATTTCGTTTCTATTGCTGTGTTATACAGGTGATGTCATAATGCTTTCTTATAATTTTCGATAAACAGTACATATTTATAGCGTTGAATATTTCATCGAATGGAATCTGTTAGTAGTCTCTCTTTAGTGCTATTCATCATATATTCGTCAAGTTCTACTCTTACTTCATCGGTTAATTTAATACTGTCGTATTTTATAATTTTGCGTATGAGCGCGATTTGATTTGCAACTATAGTTTTTAATTCGCTTCGTCTCTTCTTCGATCATTTTCATTCGATCATTCAATTATCATTGTTAATTTAACGCTAGCTATCGCCACTATAATACGAATGGCCTGTATACATATTAAATAAATTATAATAAATAACTTATTATTTTTAAATACACCTTGTCTTATTTATTTACACTTTCCTTTGTCTTACGACCTACATCCGCCTTGACTTACGCATTGTTACGTAAAATTCGTGATATAAAAGGAGAAGCTGAGCAATAGCTTAACTTGACTGTCCTTGAAATAAAGTAAAACTCGAGCGAGAACGTAAAATATTTATTGCGGGCGATCGCAACCGCGGGTTCGACCTTTTCGCAATCTACTAGTGATAAAAAGTTCGCGTACAACGCAAACAGCGTGCAAAAGAACGGTATAGAGCATAGAGCGTAGGGTATAGCAGCGTCGCAGAAAAAGAAAAATCAACAGCTTACGAACAACGATACAAATGATCATGGAAGTGCGTTTCTGCTCCCCGGTCTGTTCGAACTATGACGATTTGTCTTTCTGATCTTTCCGACTCGAGTGTCACACCGTTGACTCGACCGTCGGCCTTAAATTGTTTCGCATTTTCTAGAGAACGGACGCTTGAAACTACGTGCTTGCGGTACATTCGATAGCCAGGACAAAGGGATTATTCGTGAGCCTGTTTTCGCCCTGCGAGACAAGAAAATTATTCCCTGATGCAATTGTACGCGGTTTTATGTAACTTTGATTCTATGCGTGAACGATATTTAGCACAGAGGAGACGGATTAAAATAGGTTCCCATAGGTTCCCACGTAGCTAAAATAAAGCAAAAGTGCGCGAAATTAACGGATGACAATTGACAAATTTCTTGGACGATCTACGTTTATTACGGAATGGTTGGCTGCGAGAACCGATATCTATAACATTTAAGTTGTCCGAGAGAGTTTCACGATAAAGGAACAGATCTCTGCCGATACTCTCTATCTAACTATCGTAGCAGATCTGCGTACTTTTGCAAGGTTCTCCCAATTAATACAAATTTCTAACTACCGTAAAATCGAGATATTATACGTCGTAAAGCAAAGATGAGGACAGTGGCGATGACCTCGGAAACGCGAAAAATATCTCAGAAGGTAGAATTTTGATGACGCAAACAACAAATGTTCGTGATGGTTTTCCCAATAGCGATTCTGATTCCCCCTTGACGTGTCTGCTCAACGCTACTTCCGGCATCGTGATAACCACCGTAAGACCTAGGACGCCATTACAGCCTCCTTTACATCGTATATGTCCTTCTCGCTGTTGATGAAAATCCTATTTGTTAAATTAGACGTTTTCTCGCTTTTAGACAAAGTAAACCGCGTTTCTCATAGATGTTCGACAGATGGTGATGATGCGATATAGTACAACAAAGTGAAATTTTACGCGCGTGAATCTAGCAGGATTATAATGTAACAGGAGCACAACAAAGTGGAAACTTGTAATGAACAAGGAAGAACATACTGCCAAAGAAACTCTTTTTCTCCATTTTCTTTCGTAGAATTATATTTCACTTGCGAGTATTATAGCATGTCTGCCTTTGATACAAAAGTCATAAAAGGTTTACGTATCTACACGTATATTTACACTGTATGAACGAGCATTACAAGCATGCATTATCGACAAATAGATCCACGTTCGAGATAAGAGTTCCTCGTTGATTCTTTCTCATGGTATAAATAACGAGAAATTATCAGGAAGTATGTAATAACGTTACAGTAAAACTATTCGTATTTGTTAATTTTACACGCATGTATAACAGCTACAACGATAATCTTCGTTAAATCTCTCGTCGTTCGTCCAGTCGTATAATGACCGTCGGGTCGAGCCTGGGACGCTACTCCAGTCGCCGACGGGGCCTGGGGGCTCCGAAACCCCTGTGTCGTAATTTTCTTTCCTTTATTAACTTTATCCTTATTTTTAACTTAAGAATGCCCTTTTTCGTAGCCGGTCGTCATAATATCTCACAGTAAACCTTCCAAATATATCCCCTCATAAACCAACAAGACTCGCCAAGTCGTCAACAATCGACGTCCTTATTCTGTTTTGCTAATAGAATTTTTTTGGTTTTTGCAAGCGACTATCGTGCTAATTTATGAGCAATCGCTTTCTCCGCAATGTTTGCATTTTCCGAAGCTTCTGTTTGTGCAGCAGCTCTAGTGTTTTGTTCTCATGTTTTTGTTCGAGTTATTCTAGTTGGTGCATCAATATCAACAGCAAGTTTTGGACTGTTCATGCCTGCCTGTTCAAATGCCTCAATTCTTTTTTTTACAGATACCTTGATATATTGATCCAATAGAGAATTCGATTTATACGTGTTTCTTATTTCCTGGAATCCTGTAATTGTATTCTTTTCCCTCGGAGATGGTTTTGTTGGAGTATTAAGTATCGAATCTTCGCTCGATGTCATAGATCTGTTCTGCCGTTTTTGTCGTTTTTTAATTCCTTGTTTCTTAATATTTGCTTTAGACTTTTTCGCTTCAGGGGATGACTCATCTTCTGTGAGTAATTCATCAAACTCTTTGTTTGTCATCGTTTCTTTTATCTGCTGCATCTTATCCTGCAATGTTATTGACGACGATGATGTAAATTTAGGTTCATTATTTTTTCCTATACTACTAGTCAAGTTTTTATTAATTACTACAGTTTCGTTTAATTTTATTGGTGATAAAGATTCTAATCTAATCTTCTGCGTACAAGTAGAATTGATGTCCATCGTGGAATTCATAAGAGAAGTAAATATCTCAAGTGCATTCTCGCACATTGAAAGTTCTTCAATATCATTTCCTGTTGGTGCGATTACTGTATCATCAATAGTATTAGAATTTTTACTCTCCGTGTTTTCACTCTGTGAAAAAATTCTCTTTATATTACTATTTCTTGTTGTCATTGAAGACTTTAATGGTTCCATCTTTTCTGGCTGTATTGCATCTTCCACTATAAAAAGATGATCCTGTGAATGTATCTGTGAAGTACCAGCGATCCTCCTTGAAATTGTTTCGCTTAAAACATTCTTTTCTGTTTTACTATGTTTTGTAGGACCTTGTGTGTTTTTTTTCATCTGAACTACTTCTACCCCTTTCATTTTTTTTTAGATCGGTTTCCACATTTCCTCTAAAAATTTAGAATGTATTTAACAACGTTATAATAGTATCTATATGTCGGATTTGCACTGGGAGTAGGGTTGTGGGCGTCAAATGAATCTTCTCGAGAATTAGCCATTGGTACAGTACACACAGGTGTAGTTTATTGCAATGATAGAATAATTACAGTCTTGACAATTGATCACGGCGGTTCGGCACTCGCGACACTAGTGACG
Organism: Bombus bifarius; assembly: GCF_011952205.1. Taxonomy (NCBI): domain Eukaryota; kingdom Metazoa; phylum Arthropoda; class Insecta; order Hymenoptera; family Apidae; genus Bombus; species Bombus bifarius. Next base: position 62,095 of record NW_022884991.1, read on the forward strand.
ATGGTCTCAGGCTCAATAACGAATCCGCGGCCAACGGGATGACAAAAGAACGTACTCACAAAGTCTAAGTCTGGTTCTTTGTTAGTAAAACGTGAAATAACCACTGATCGCGAAGATGTTACTCTTTAATCGATGAGATCGCGAGCGAGAATGCCTTTCCCGTTCCGATGATGCCGCAGAGGAAAACTATCACGGGGTGTGTCTAAGGACACGAGATCATCGGATCCGTCGGGTATAGCCCTCGTTCCGAAAGTAAGGGAAATTGGCGTCGCTGTCAATTGGTCAGTTTGGGACAAAGACTGTCTGTCCGTTTGGAAAATCTTAATTGCCGGAAAAACCCAGGTTTTATAGCGGGCCCTCGGGCTAACTGGACCTGTGCTGTGTACGTGCCTCAACATCAGGTATTCATTGTCCGAAGGAACCGTTGGAATGTTTTACTGTCAAGTACCTCTATTGGTATTTCTTTTAATGAGGGTCATACTATAATTCCACACCTTTGTTAGGCGAAGCGCCCGTCCCGTTGACCGCGGCTACGTTCGGCGACGGATGGTCGCCTTGAGCCCAAGTTTATTATCACAAATCGCAAACAAGTACAATTGGGCAGGATGACGGCAAATTGTTTAATTACGACTGTAAACTTCAATTACAGTTTTACGGATTTTCCCGAAGTTCCAAAGGGAAGGCTCTGGTGTCCTTTCATCTCCGACATGTATATTCGATATATCTTTGGTAATCATTGCTTTAATCTCATTCTTTGATCTAGTACTCATATTTAAAATCTACAAATAAATTCTTTATAAGTATTTAATATATATGTCGGAGAAGCGTCAGGAGTAGGGTTGTGGACGTTTGATAAATCTTCATTGGAATTGGCCATCGTTGGGTTATAACGAAGGTACGGTCTGTTAATACGAGTATGGATACTACCGACTTGACAATCAACCGTGGCGGTTGGACACTCGCGATACTAGTGATGTTGGTCTTTGGTTCAATAACGAATCCGCGGTCAACGGGATGATAGGTGTACGTGCTCACAAAAATCTAAGTTGGACTCTTTGCGAAAACGTGGAATATCCACCGAGCGTACAGACTCTAAGTAACTCGCTAATACGACCTCACGAGAGAATGACTCTCCGTCGCGATGATGCTGCAGAGGAAAGCTATGATGGGGCGTGTCCGAGGACACAAGATCATCGGATTCGTCGAGGATAGCCTTCGTTCAGAAGGTGAGGGAATTTGGCGTTGCTACTAATTGGTCAATTTCCATATCGGTGGTTAGAAAAAGATGCTAGCCGCCCTCGAGGGAAAGTTGCTAGTGGGAGACGCCGTTTGTTGAAAAATAGGGCTCTCCTATCTTCCCGTAGCTGGGACAAAGACTGTTTGTTTGAAGGACTTTAGTCAACTAAATTCTAAGATTTATGACGGGCTCTCAGCCTAGCTGAACATGTACTGCGGAAACGCATCTACATCTGGCAATCATCTTACTCGAAGAATAGGGTCTGCGTGTGGCGAGCTACGGGACAGAAACCGTTTACTGTCGCGTGCCGCCACAAATATTTCTTTTAAGGAGAGCTATGGATTTACTCCATATCTTTGTTAGACAAAGGATTCATCCCCTGAGCGCGGCTACGCTCGGCGACTGGCTGTCGCCTCGAGCCCAAGCTCACTATCACAACTCGCGAACAACTACAATCGGATTGAGTAACTACAATTGTTTAATCACAGCTATAGTGAACTCTAGATTACAATGTTGCGGGATTATCCAAAATTCCAAAGGCTCCGGTGTTCTTTTCATCTCCGACATATACATTAAACTACACTTTTTAATAATACATACCATAATTTAATATTGTGGTTGAAATTATGACATATATAAAATTAATACAAACACTTAACTTAGAAACATATGTAAATTATATAAAAAAAAATATTTATATGGAACAATAGTAAAATAATGGAGTAACGTTGAGAATAAAATCTAGTTTAATTATACATATATACCCTTTTAACAATTCCGTTCTTATCAATTTTATTAAATTTACAGTGAAGCTTACAATTACACTGATGTCAATGAATATTAACGTATATGTTTATTATTACACCAAATAAAAATGAAAGTAGTCTAATGAAAAATACAATATACTTTAATGGACATAAAACTAGTAAATAGCGAAGCATTTATTAATATTATTATACAGTACTATATTATATTATTATAATATTTATTAATATTTACTTACCTTTTACGTTTGCACAAAAACTATGAAATTTTAAATATAAACATTTATAACAGAGATAAAGCAAGTCACAGAAATTAGCGTCTTTCAATGGCAAAATGCGTTCAAGGAAGTGAAATGATAATCTCCGTTTCGCGTCACAAGCGGAATTGTGCCAGTTTTGGTCCTTGAAAGTACATGTAGCGGCACATGAGCTAGAGGACAATTCAAATCATGTTGTTGTTTTTTTGCCTTGGAGTATCAATATCGTTAGGACATACATAATGTAATAGTAAATAAACTCCAGGCAAAACAATGTCGCCGCTACGTGCTACTGTCGAATGAAGACGAATTTGAATTTTCCGACTCTCCCCCGACCAGTTTAACTACAGTTTAACTACACCAGTTTAAACGGATTCAAATATATTTAGAATAAATAAAATAAATAAGAATAAACATAAATACCGTCGAGAGGCGCGCGTACAAATATATTCGCGAAGCTAGGGTATGATCACTCGCGAAAAACTCGATAACTATAACTCGGATAATGTCTCGGATAATAACTCGTAGATATTGATCGATAATTCGTATATACTCTGTATATACTAACTCTCTCCTGATCGCGTCCGTTTATTTATATTGGGGGAGGGGGGGGGGAGTCAGAAAATTTGAATTCATCTTAGATCGACGGTTGCCCATAACGGTGACTTTGCTTTGTTCGGAGTTTACCTATCGATATTTTTCGCCACGTCCTATGACTCATGTGCCGCTGCATCACCCCCTACCAGTGATAACGTGATTATTAGGTCATATTCGTAAAAAAATTATTTACACTATTCTCGCAAGTCGTCGCAATTTTAAAAGTTGAACATATACAATATATTCTGTGTCCGACAATTTACGGTTCTTACACGAAACCTGCCTGAAACCAATCGCGAAAACGGACTCTTCGCGCAGACCGCGTAACGTACTCATTCCTGGTGTTTTCTTCCGCTATTCGATTGTTCTTGTTTGCATCGCTTTCGTCGCGGGCGTTCGCTTAACCTACCGGAATCAGTACGTTACGAGATTCGGCGGTTTTTTCCTCTAAATCGTCCGGTACTACAAACGCGGGTTTTAATCGGTCTATGGACACGTCGCGATTACTTATTTTAATAATATAATTTTTTTCATCCCTTTTTACAACTTTAAACGGCCCGTTGTGCCGCGGCTGTAAAGAGCCTTCTATCGCGTTATAGCGCAAGAAAACATACAGCGATGATTCTAGTTCTTTAAAAATGAAAATATTCTTTTCGCCATGACGCGTCACTGGGTATGGCCTGACCTTCTCCATCCGTTCTTTTAGCCGGTTCGCGTATTCCGAGTTGGCCCGCTGCTTGGTTGCTAAGAAACATTCCGCCGACAATCGTATGCCGGTGCCGTAAGTCATGTCGGCTGCCGTTGCATTTAGGCCCTCCTTTATCTCGGTTTGAATGCCTAATAGTACTATCGGCAGAATTTCGACCCAGTTGTTCGTATCGTGTCACTCGATTGCCGCTTTCAGTTGTCTGTGTAGGCGCGGGATGATAGGCCGTCGTGCCTAAGTGCTTGACACCGAGCAACCGGCATAACTCCTCAAACAGTCGCGATTCAAATTGTCGTCTTTGGTCGGTCGTTATTTTTAAGGGGACGCCGAAACGAGCTATGCAAGTCGAAAGGAGGGCCGAGGCAACGGGTGGCGCTTCCATATCAGCAATGGGAACGGCTTCGGGCCAACGCGAAAAACGATCGATACTCGTTAGACAATATCGACAACCTCGCGAATATTGCATGACGATAATGTCTAAGTGTATGTGTTCGAACCGGTCTGCTAACGTTCTTAACGTTCCGACGTGTGAGGATACATGCCTGGTGACTTTGCACCTTTGACACGGTATACATTGTCGCGTCCACGTTCGACAATCATTATTGATGGACGGCCAGACGAAACGCGTCGTCACCAATTTTTTCGTAGCTCGTATCCCCGGATGGGAAAGCCCATGCAGCGACTGAAATACAGTGCGTCGTAACGATTCCGGTACGTATGGTCGCAGGATTTCGCACGTACCTTATTGCGCGGATAAACACATATGTCGGCACCAGTGCCCACTAAAACCGAAATGTTTGTCAGCTTTTCCTTGACGCAGATGCGGCGGATTTCCAAGCCGTCGTCGTATGCCGCGTTTACGGACGGCTGGTCGCATTTCCCTATTTCCAATTGCACGGGGATCGACATTTTCGCGCGCGTTCTCGGAATGTCTGGTTATAATAGCACAGGCCGGAATCGTACGTTCTTTCTACCTCGATCTACTCCGACTTTTCAATCTCGATCGCCGACGCGAATAATGGTTGATACTCGTCGCACACATCTGAGCCATCAGTTGGTTCATCTGATCGCTTAACGTGTTGAAAACGGCGAGCCATGCTTGCTTCGATGCTTCATTTTGCGCTGGTGGATCGGTTATTATTGCGACTTTCTTTTGTTCGGAGTTTACCTATCGATATGTTTCGTTCATCAAGGCGGTGTCCGTGTTGCGAGGCACAACAACAACATGAGTCGCTCTCGATCCGCCTCGTCCTATGACTCTACCGACTATCTACCGAGTATTGATCAGTTACTCACAAGTTATCAGCCAGCGATTATACACTGTCTGAGCGAATCCGTTAGTACGAGTGTCTTTGCGAACATTATCTGTTCTTATTTATTTAATCATTTTAAAATATACTTGACGGTTTCTACAACGGGCAATCTCGTCTAATAAATCTCACGATCAACCATCCTCTACACACAAGTCCTCTAAATACATAACGACTTTTCAGTTCAATTTGGATCATTGCATTTAACGCCATCTATTCTCCCGGGCGCGTCATTTTTCTCTAGAATTTAAATTGCATCCGATGTAATTTGATTAGTCGAACAATTATCAATTTCCATAATTGTATCTTCACGTAAAATAATTTTCTGTTAGCGTCCGCGGTTGTAAAAATAACGATCAGGTATTGAGATATTTATACAATGGTATACTAACTGTTACGTCGCCTAAAACATTTGCACTCCAGCCCTCGCGACCGGACAACGTCCATTCGACTAAGGTAAACTCGTTCCTATTATTAAAATCAAATATGGTCCAAGCTGAACCGATCAGCACATTGCGGCGGAGACGAAGCGCCTTAGTCAGCCGATTTGCAACCACGAAGCGTCAACTCGACGAATATGAAGCGTCTGGACGGGTAGACAAGAACTTTTTAATAGCTTGCCGTAAATCGTTCGACGAGAATGGGAGGAAGATCAGCGCGGTTAAAGATGAATTAGAAGCGTTAGATGAGGGGGAAATTGCTCGTGCAGATTCTTTATCGCAAGATCGTCTGGAGATTGAAATACGGATCCTAAATCTCTTTGACCAAATACCAGCAATAACCGCTTCGCCAACAAAAACACGCGATACATGCGGAAAACCGGAGCCGACACCAATCACTTTACCAGAGGTCCGCTTGCCCCAATTTGACGGTGCCTATTTCTACGACACGTTCTCATCCACAGTGGACCGCAATGAAAATTTAACAAAGGTCCAAAAGTCCCAACATCTACGCTCATCTATAACTGGACGGACCGCACGAAGTATCCAATCATGGGAACTCACAGAGGCCAATTACTCCATCGCGCTTAACACCTTGAAGGAGAAATTTAATTGTTCCCTCAGGATCTGTATGCGTCATTGGGAATTGATGCGCAGTTATCCCGAAATCAAAAAGGAAACTGCAGAAGCCATAGAGAATTTGCTAGAAACCGTCAACGTTAATCTCAAAGCGCTCGAAAAATTAAGACAACCTGTAACATCAGATGTAGTGTTTATCGAGTTGCTCGCGTCGAAATTACCTTCGGCCAGCATGCATAAATGGCAACGCACGTTTCAAAACCAACAAGTGCCATCCTATCAACATCTGATGGATTTTCTCAAAACGGAAATCAACTCCTCTCTAAAGCAAAGGAAACAAAAGGGTCAACCCACAAACATCATCGTCACCGACAAAACACACCGCATGGGCGAACCTTTACCACAACCAGCAGGACGCTGGTGTGTCCGACCTGCAACGGACTCCACGAACTCAGATATTATAAGGTCTTCAAAGCCAAATCGGCTACAAAACGTTTTCAATTCATAAAAGAAGGCATCGCTATGTACAAACTGTCTAGGCAGAGGACACTCGAGGACACAGTGTACAGCGAGTTCGTGTCATATCTGCGGGCAACGACACCATACTGACCTAAACCGACAACAAACACAGGCAGTTTGACGGTCGTCGAGCGGTTAGTCGTCGGGCAGCCGTTCATCGAGCGGTCGGTCGTCGGGCAGTCGTTCATCGCACAAACGATCCTCTAATGGACAATCGCCATCTGGATCATCGAAGTCGAGTTCGTTCCACCATGCGTGACGGACATCCGAATCTTCACAGAAACGTACACCTTCGGCTCCAAGAGATACGAAAGTTCATGCTTCGTATGAGTCACGCCCATCACGGACCAAGGGCACCGTCTCAAACTCCTCGTCTAAATCCCAACCGGAGCAAAACTGACTAAAGAAGCAGACCACAAAAAGGGGGGCCGAGTTGACAAACACATCTCCAAACGTCACACTGCATCATGATCTGCTGGTCACAGCACAGATCGATGTGCTAGACAAAAGAGCATTACCAATCCGAGCCGAGCTAGACATTGGATATAGTATGAATTTCATGACTGAGAAATTCGCAAACTCCCTCGGCATGAAACGAAGGAGATGTTCGTGTTGGGTAGATGATACATTTATACTGTACATGTGAATGTGTGTGTAAGCATTAGAGGGTGTCCAGGTCTTAATAGAGACAAAAGACTGTTGCCAGATGTTAGAAGAATCTGGAAGAGTCGGTTGAGAACAAGCGTGCGTGCAACAAGGTTGTCGAGGTCTTCAGAGTGTAAGATATGTGCATAGCTGCTGTGTGTGAAATAAAGTAAACTATTTGTATTTCCGAATCCTTTCTTTACCTTAACAGTTCGGTCCCAATCGGCGCCCTCGACGACTTGACTACAGTCGCTAGGAGCCAGATAACGGCAACCATTGTTTCTATGGATGGCAAATATGAATGTACAGCAACGTTCTTAATAATCCCAACAATATCGTCGTTAGTCCCAGACCAATCGATCGGTCCGCCATCCAGATACCCAAAAATCTAAGATTAGCCGACCCAGCATTCTACATACCAAGCCCAATCGAAATATTATTAAGTTCGAGACCAACTTTAGCATCATTATGTGTCGGGCAGAGCAAAATATCCCACTCCATGGATACTGAGTTGTGTTTGCAAAAGGTTCGATTCGGTTGGGTTATCGGGGGGAGCCCACCCGCTCAATCGATGTACACACTTGTTTCACGCTACCACAACCGACATATAAGCGGATCTCGCACGATTTTGGGAAATCGATGAAGGACCATCCACCATACATTTATCGGAATCGAAATTGCAATGTGAAGAGCATTTCCGCAACCATGTCCAACGCAACAAGGAAGGGCGATACATTGTCGCCCTGCCATTCAACGAGAAGCTTCCCACGCTTGGGACGTTAAGGTCCGTTGCAATGAGTAGACTCGCCTCTCTTTATCGCCGATTCCAACGCGACAAGCAATTCGAAGCCGCGTATAGTATGGTGATCCAAGAGTATGCAGACTTGGATCACATGACGAAGATTACGCACAACCGTCCCTCAAACAATTGTTATTATTTGCCGCATCACTTCAACAACGTCCCCCCCCCCCCATTTTATGTGATCAACCGCCGTGGAGGTCGTTGGCGGCCCTTCATATTCGCTTCCTCGTTGTACCATTCCGCAAGACTTTCACTACGCGGTACGGCTCAAGGAACTTTGACTGCAACTTCAGCCCAGGACCACCCTACGTCCTCTCGACCTTCACTAGATCCCCTGTCTTGTATGTTGTCGCCTTCTTGCGCCTCTTGTTAAACGTCCTTCGCCAACAAGAGGCCAGATTGATATCTCGTATTCGCACTACCTCAAATTTTCTCGTAGCCGCCTTATTCTCGCTTTTCCTTCGCGTCTTAGAACTAGGCCTTGTCTGTTCGACTCTATAGTTTGCACGATACTCTGTACATTCTACGAAAACTTCATCGCAACCATCCGTGTTGTTTCCACCCGACGTTACCGCGATTATGTTCATCGCAACCGGCTCATCTCCCTCTGCCTATCGAAGATCGAGGGCCGAGGATGCCGAGAGCCCGTAAAAGGCCTGAGGCCATTCTTATCAAAGTAGGAGAGGGTAAGGAATGGCTGCAAGTTTACAAAGAGTTAATGGTAGCGAAGGACATCCTAAAGGAAAGATCTGGTATACGAAAAACAAGAGTTGATGATATTTTGATAGAGATGAGGACTGACAGCGATGTGGAAATTGCTGCCAATAAGCTAAATGAGCTCATAGGCGATAAGGTGCGAGCGACGCCTTTACAGGATAAGGTGTCGACCGAGATCAAGGAGGTGAATCCCCTGGTGAGTAGGGAGGAACTTGTTGAGGCCCTGATAAAAGAGCTCAAAATTAAAGATGGTGGAGAGGTGGAAGTGCAGATGATACGAAGGGCGCCATGGACACGCAATCGGCGATTATCGTCCTTCCAAAAGCGTATATCGACAATAGTGGCAATAACATCAAGATCAGGGTCAAGAATTGCCACACTCGAGGTAGAACTCTGGAAAAATACATTAGAAACAACAACCTCAATATATTATCCACAGGAAGACCGACATATTGGCCGACAGACCTGAGCAAAATCCCTGACCTACTCAGTTTTGCAGTTACAAGGAGACTAAACGCAAATAAACTAAAAATAACACCCAGTCTCGAGCTTAGCTCCGATCATACACGCATAATAATTGCATACAGATACAAACCAATACTTTATAGCAATCCAGAGACACCACGCAACAAAACCACCAAATGGCAAACTTTTAAAGAAATAATCGAGAGCAAAACCAACTGCAACATCCCATTGGAAACACCCGAACGCATCGAACAGGCAGTGACAACATTGACAGAAACTATCCAAGAAGCAGCATGGGCAACCACTATACCTGAAGCAACCAACAGACAAACAAAAATAATTCCAGCAGATATACTTGAAAAAATTAGAGAAAAAAGAAAAGCGAAAGCAAAATGGCAAAAACACAGAACAAAAGAAAAAAAACACCTAAACAAACTCACAAAAGAAACAAAAAACAAAATAAAAGAGCACAACAACAACGAGTTCACAAAGTTCATCGAGTCACTATCTGCTCACGAGAACTACAACTACTAGCTATGGAAAGCCACAAAAAGAATAAAGAAGACAACAAAAATGGTACCAGCAATCAGAAGAGCAGACAACACATGGGCAAGAAGCAACGAAGAGCAAGCTGAAGAATTTTCCAACTACCTGTACAACACATTTACACCACATAATATCAACAACAGCAACACTCCACTATACAGCAAATGCACAGGCTCATTAACGAAATAATACTAGCATTAGAAAACAAACAATACTGTACAGCCCTCTTATATGGACATAGAGAAAGCATTTGACAAAATAAACCACGAAAGCCTATTACAAACAATCAGGAAACAATTCCCGGAGCAAATATACCAGTTAAGAAAATCTTACTTAAGCAGCAGGACCTTCGTAATAAAAATCAAGGACACATACTCGGAAGTTAAAGACATCAAGGCAGGGATTCCGGACGGAAGCGTCTTAGGACCAATACTATACACACTATACACGGCCAACATACCAACAACTACCAATAGCAAAATACTGCCAATAACAAATTACTACAAGAACATGTCACAAAAATAGAAAAGTGGCTGCAAGATAAACAAATAACAGCAAACCCCGATAAATGCAACCATATTACATTCACACTGCGAAAACAGGCACCACCAAACATCCTACTGAAGGGCACGCACATACCGCAAACAAGGCAAGTCAAATACCTAGGACTCCACCTAGAAACACAACTCACATGGAAACAGCATACAAAATCAATAATAGACAAAATACAGACAACAAGGAGACAAATGCATTGGCTAACAAGTCGAAAATCCAAATTAAGCATAAAAAATAAATTAAAAATATACAAAACGATCATAAAACCAATCTGGACGTAAGGAATACCACTATGGGGGACAGCAGCAATGAGCCATATAAACAAAATAGAGACAGTACAAGCTAAAATTCTTAGAACAATAGTATAAAACGCCCCGTGGTACGTTAGAAACGAGGATATACGGAAGGACCTGGGAATACCAACGGACAAAGAGGAAATTAACAGACACGCAGGAAAATATAAAGAAAGAATAGGAAACCAAACCGACTAGCTGTGGAAATGATCAACACATGGATAGAAGATTGAAAAGGAAACACCCAGCAGACCTCATAAAGGACACAACCTAACAAACACGAAGATGGTATCCCACTGGGGGTAGCCACCCACATGATAATCTAACAGCTAAAAAGTTCTACCAAATGTCCAAACTGGAAAAATTGTGAATGTAATCAATAAAATAAAAAAAACCTGTGATCTGAGTTTAGCCATACATCTCCTAAAAGGATTAAGAGATTTTTTAACAAATTCCCAAAATAACAGTGAATTTTAAAATAAGGATAACGGAAATACATAAACATCTTGTTAATAACGACGTGGGTATACAGATAGGAACTAATATCTGGAGAATATATGTGACGGGATGATAGATCTACTTGCGCGATACACTAACTCAAGCGTGTAACACTCACGAACCGTAAGGCGTTACTCCCCGTCGATGAGATCGCAAAAAGAATGCATCTCCGTCCCAATGATGCCACCGAGGAAAACTATGATGGGGTGTGTCTAAGGACGCGAGATCATCGGATTCGTAGAGGGCAACCTTCGTTTAGAAAGTAAGGGAAATTGGCGTTGCTGCTAATTGGTCAATTTCTATATCGGTGGTTAGAAAGAGATGCTAGCTGCCCTCGAGAGAAAGTTTCTAGTGGGAGACGTCGTTCGTTGAAAAATAGGTATCCTGTATCTTCTCGTAGTTGGGACAAAGACTGTTTGTCTGTTTGAAGGACTTTAGTTGACTAAATCTTAGGATTTATAACGGGCCCTCGAGCTAGCCGAACATGTACTGCGGAGACGCATCGACATCTGGCAATCATCTTACTCGAAGAATAGGGTCTGCGTGTGGCGAGCCACGGGACAGAAACCGTTGGAATGTTTACTGTCGCGTGTCGCCACGAATATTTCCTTTAAGGAGAGCTATAGAATTACTCCATACCTTTGTTAGACCCCGTTTGTTCATCCCGTGACCGCGGCTACGTTCGGCGACTGACTGTCGCCTCGAGCCCAAGCTCATTATCACAACTCTCGAACAATTACAATCGGATTGAATAACTACAATTGTCTAGATTACAATGTTGCGGGATTATCCAAAATTCCAAAGGCTCTGGTGTTCTTTCATCTCCGTCAAATATATATTTTTTATGTATCTTCAAACACAAAGTAGAATATCGAGCATTTTTCTGTGGATTGTAAAATGATCAACTGTGGTTGATAAATTAATAAATTGTAAAAATTTGTCGATTTGTACTACGATGTGCGGAGTGTGAATAGTAACGATAGTGAACACACAATTGAATACCCAAACGACGTATTCCTGAGCTTTATACTTATTTTTATGTGGGTCCAATCTTTATCGATTCCATACGGGCATCGACCGCTCTGGGATATTTGAAATATAGGTAGTGTCTGTGATGAGCACCTGTGTGGAGCAGTCGTAGAGAGGACGAAGCTGTCAGCGTGGTCGAAATCTCCGGGAAAACCGGAGAATTCGGTCAAGGAAGTTAGCCAATGAAGGGATAGTGCCTGTAAAAGATAGTGGGTGTAAAAGTAGCGGAATTCGGTCCTGAAAGGACGTGACAAGTGAAATAAAATCACGTGTGAGTTTGTGATGATGTGAAAGCCATATTGGAACACGTGACAACAGTGCCTCAGCACGAGCTACCAGGGGAACTACACGGACACAACCATACTGGTATGCGCGCCGAAAATGCGTCCTGCCGGCCATATGAAAGTGATAGTGACTGGTGGCAGTGGCAGGCGCGGGTATGAGTGTTCATTTTGCGCGCCTAGTGGGAACAAAGGACACAATTTTAGAGGAGGAGAAAGAGGCGGATGAAACCATGAGAAGAGGGGACGAAGCGAAGTTGGCTGCTGAGCCTATACACGTTAGCTCCAGACGTACGAGGAAGACGGTGGGGTTTGAGGAGGGGTCCTTCCGCTCCTCACTGAACACGGGGAGCCTACGGACCGAGCAAATTTCGGAGGAAGAAGAGACCTGCTCTGTCGGAGCGCCCCGCGCGAAGAAGAGAAAGGCCAACGGATCTCCATATCTTTCCACGGAACTGGCCGTCGAGATGAGGACATTTACTACGGCGGACAGGCGAGCGGAACTGCTCCGTCCCGCTTCCGAGGTAACCAAGGTTGCCGAAACATCTCGCAACCTCAACGACACACACGTGGAGATGCTGAGAGAAGCGGCGAGGTCAATCGCCGCTGGCGCAACAGAGATTGTGAAAAAGATGGACACCGCACCTGGCGCCTTCCCGATCATGGAAGGGCGCATAGCGGCATTAGAGGCGGAGAACGAGGCGCTCCGAAAAGTGCTGGCCTCGCGCTCCACGGAAGAGCAGAACGGCGGGACAGCGCGTCTCGCCGCGATCGAACGCAAAATGGAGGAGCTAGGCCCATTGCTGATCCAGCTGATGGAGGAACGCCTCCAAAACATGGAAAGAAGAAGGGAAATGGAGGTCGTCTCCGAGGAGACCACGAGAAGGGTGGAGCCTGGCGTTCCGCACACTCCGGCGTCCAAGGAAGGACAAGCGGTTGCTATGGAATGGCAGACCGTTGAAAGAGGAAGAGACAAAAAGAAGGAGCTGGCAGGGAAACAACCGACAAAGAGAACTCCGGGGACAGGGGCGAAGAGCACGAGGAAAGCCCCGGAGAGAGAATCGGAGAACGTACAAGGAGCGGGAGACAAGCTGCCTCCCCCAAACACACCGCGATCATCGGCGGTAACGAGCACGCTGAAGGACAATCAGGCCAATCTTACGCGGAAGTGTCGACCGCGGCCCAGGACAAGGTCCCTGTGGCCGAGGTCGGCATCAGAGTGGCAAGGATACGTAAAACTATGACCGAAGACGTCGTTCTGGAGGTCTCCGAGGACCAGAAGTGGGAGAAGGCCGGTCGCCTTCTGTCGCAGACCCTGGATCCGAGCAAGGTCCTCGTGGCGTCACCCTTGCGACACGCGGAAGCAAGCGTGATCTGCGGTGGCACGTGACAACGAAAAGGGCTCGCCGCTGCAGGGAATGCCCCACTCAAAGCCCGCGAGGAAGGAGGCTGGCACGGAGGAAGCCATGGAAACTTTAGGTGATTGAGAAAATGCGCATTCTTCAGACCAACTTGGAACTGTCCAGACGATCGCAAGACCTGCTCTACCAAACCATTCCGGAAAGCACTGTAGCGGCACGTGAGCAGGACAAGTCAAATCCTGTTGTTGTTTTGCTTCGGAGTATCAAGACCGTTAGGTCACAAGTATTGTAAGGAGTAATGAACTCCGCTACTTACAACCGTCAAACGCAGTCGAGTTCAAATTTTCCGGCTGTCCCCTGACCAGTATAAATAAGCAGACGCAATCACGAGCGTGAGAGTTCATCGAACAGAGTCGAAGCATTTTGACGCTTAAACAGGCATCGCACAGATCTACGAAGTTTCTCTGAGTGTTTCACGGGTATTTATTCCGTGACACAAAATTATACCAGCGGACTCGTAATTTGTCTGTAATTAACTATTTGATTGAAGATATATTTAACGAATTGCGACGGCAATAATTCGTCTACGTTATTTCGCTACATCAAAACAGATCTATCCTCCACATTGGTGACCCCGAGGTGATCTGAGTGATAGAAATAATCGGGAGAGTGCCGACAAGACTTCGAACTACGCGAGTATTAGAGTGTTCGAGATGACGACTACCGACAAGAATGAGCTCGCTAACGTGGACGCGGTAAACGCTCAGCTCCGCATACCACCGTCCTGGGCGGACGATGTAGAGCTATGGTTTAATGTGTTGGAGGCACAGTTCAAAGACGCCCAGATTACGAGCGAGGAGGCCAAATATAATGCTGCCATCTCGAATATCGATAAACCTCATGTCCGACTCATCCGCGACATCTTAGTCAATCCACCGGAGAGCGAGCAGTACGAATACCTCAAAAAGGAACTCATTAAGAGCTGGGCGAGTCAGACGCCCGACGCCTACGCAAAATAATAGAGAACGAACTACTAGGCGACAGGACGCCTTCTCAATTTTATCGGGACCAGAAAAGCCTCGCCACCCCTGCAACATCGGACGAACTCATCCTAACTCTCTGGGAAGGCCGACTCCCGGTGCACGTGCAGCGCGCGCGCACGCTGACTTCTTTCTCTCGCAACGCGCTGTATATGGACGTTTCGTGTTCTAAGTGAATCCGTCAAGCCAAGAAGACGAGTTATCGAGCTCCAGTTCGACCTCTAACTCGTCTACGAAACCACTATGTTGACTCGTCGACGCTCGACACCTTTATGTGTTTAAAGATCGACATGGAAATTGGAATTCACCATCTCATGATGCAATTTGGTGACTTCTGTATGTGAAACGGAGCTATCGAATTCCAGCCCATGCTTGTCTACGCATCCACTTTGTTATTATGTCGTTATAGATGTTTAACGTCTTTATGCGTTTAAACAACTACAGAAAAATTCGAATTTCGAACGTTGGAAAAATTCGAACGTTGGAGATTCTAGTATGTGGAAAGAAGGATCGTCGTGGAATAAGTAACGAATAAAAATGTGCAGAGATCATTTAATTGAAATCATTTTCATTTAAATTTTTGGTTGTAGTAATGCAGAGAAAAAAAGTAAATATTGTTTTAATATAGGGGGAAAGTATTTGTAGAGTGCTAGCAATATTTTTAGTAGTTTTAGTTTTATCTATTTGTGGAACGCTTTTATTAGTACTAGTATGTCGTGTTTCGTTTTTCTTTTAATAAGGATATCACTTTTCACGTGTATGAAATCTTATGTGAGTCGGTTTAATCGCTCCGCGTGAGGTGATAAATGCATTCTCATCGAAATGTTATCCTAACGTTATCAAATCGAAGGTCGAACGCGAAATCTAGCGCGTAGTCAAGTTATCTTCGATCAAGGAACTTGAAACGAAAGTCTGACATTCTATGATCGTATTGGATTTTAATTAATGTTCGCTAATGGAATTTCTGTATTTATTACCAAATCGTATTTTGATATACCAGAATTATGAAAACTATATAGAACGATGCAAGAATTACACTGTTATGTAGACTAAAAATTATGTAAGAATAATTAGCTGTCCTGTTTAGGTTATACGATTCTTTCATCTCAATATCGATCTTTTTTACTTTCCTCCGACCTAAACTATAGTACTTCTCATTCCCCCCTTTCACGATGAAGTTTTTATAATGGGAAGTTACTCGAATTAATAAAACACTCCATTTACAAGAATTATTTCGAAAATGTAAACTATCGTTGAATCGAATCGATTTAATATATAGTGTATAGCGTACAATAATCTTGTTATGCCAGAGTTTATAGTTTCTTGCTAGTTCATATATATATATTTATTTATTTATTTTTGTTCGTGACAAGAGAGTATAGGCAATTAGAGGGATCAGTAATAGCATATATAGATATTTAGTATAGGAGAGATAAAGAACAAAGGAGTAAAAATAGGGCTGTAGACTGATGAAGAAATTGGAAAAGAAGAAGAAGGACAGTGCGAAGATAAAGTGCGTAGCTAATTAACTAGGTAAATTAGATGAAAAGGTAAAGATTTGTGCAATAAATAATAGATAGACGTATACACATAATGGTTAGTATTTGGATAACGTTCGAATACGTTAGATTGAATAGACAATAGCAAAATAATAAAATAGCAAAATAGCAAAATAGCAAAATAAATGTAATAGCAAGATAAGGGTAAAATGAGGTTGTGCATTAAGATAAGCAGTAAAGAAAATAATTAGAAAACGAGTTCATCTTACGACATATGGTGTACAATCAAAGTTATACAACTTTCTCAAACAATTTAATAATGCTTTCTGTTCTACAAAATGTATGTTACTAATAATTCTTTACTGAAATTGTATCGTATCGCATCGCATCGTATCGCATCGCATCGCATCGTATCGTATCGTATCGTATCGTATCGTATCGTATCGTATCGTATCGTATCGTATTGTATAGTATTTCCTTATTACATCGAGGCTTGCGCATATTACAATCAATCATTTTTGAGTATGTACACGAGCACGCTGGATGTATTTTGTTTCTGCTTTAATTTATTCCTTGAAGCTAAATCAATCTTCGTATAATAAATTAAGAAGAATTCGTACAGTAAATTCATTCTTCTTATATTCTTTATCGAAATAATGAACTAAATTGAGAAAGACAAAGGAAAACGGTTGAGAGAATAGGGAGAAGAAGTAGAAGAACACGAGAAAATCACTGACTCGAGGCTGGCTGTTACAGAAAAAAGGAAACGGGATCGAATGAATGGGGCGTTAGCCTATAGCGGTATACGTGAGAATAGCGAACACAATCAGTAATGACGTTATTGATACAAATTTTAGCACCGACATACTTTCTTCTATATCTATCATGTCGCTTGTCATTTTTCAAAAATAATACAAGGTCGTTAACCTGAGTAAAGCATTGCGAAGATTTCAATTAGATGTCGCCGTTTGTTAAAAAGTTATTGTCACATTGAAAAGTTTATATTACAATTATTTGATATTTCGATACAGTAGGATCAATATACATATATACATATATACATTGATTATTATAATTGAATATAATAATATTATACTTTATCATATATATGATAACAGTGATGCAAATCGAATTTTAAGTTAATCAAGAATCAGCTTGTATTTCAATGTAAATAATGTGCGAAAAATGATGTACTTTCGTTTAAACATTTTTTAAATAATAAGTTTTTAACGAACGGCGACACTCGAACAAAAGCTTTGTAACACTGCTCGGGTTGATGACCTTGACGACATGTCAAAGAATCATGGACATGTTTTGCGAACATTTACCAATAATAATGATAAAAATTCGCTGCATTTATTTATATATCTATTATATATTTATATCTACCTAAGGTAGATAATTGCTTTACTAAGATTACAGGAATTACGGTTGTTTACGTACTACTGCCCATTTCGGAATTAGCCACGTTCGAGCATAGAATCATTGACAAATTTTCAAAGCCGATTTTCTCGAGAACGAAGCGTCACATAAGAAAACTTGTATTCTATATGTCCTTCTTATTTCTGCATAAAGAATCGCCTCGTGTTATTATCAATTATTATTAATCACGTTATTCGGCCGAATCCTCTGTCGTATATACATATATGTATGTATTTACATGTGACATGTGAAAATAAGAAAAATGTTAAAAATTTAAAATAAGAAAAATAAATTAGTCGTGGAATTTGTAACATGTGAATAAATGTCTAGCGAAATGAACTAGTAAATTGAAAGCAATCGTATTAATCGTATCGTTTGCATTTTCAATTGTTCAGATTAAATGTAAAATCATATAGGAAATCCAATAATAACGTCTATAAGTTGTCAAATGTTGCTCATCCACGATGTTTCACGCTGCGTATCTGAAATTTCATGGAAACGCGTATTGCTATCAGACATTCCGATTTTGCAATCGCCTCTTCCAAAGCCTGCAAATCACTTTCGAGGTCATCTCGCGGATTTGCAATGAACGAACGGTACGTATTTCCTAACCTAGAAAAATATTCTGTAAACACTCGGTCGATTAAAATTTCTTCCTCCGAAACTTCAAATTCTGGATACTAGATAGATGGGAAAAAAATAAAAATGTAATGGCAACTATTACGCGATACAGATACACGGTAGAGATAGCCTAGCCTCGTTGTATGTATCTCGTGTTAACGTAACCTTTAAGCACCGACTTGAGAATATGGCAATGCAAGATAAAAGTAGAGTTACCGTTGGAAACATTACGAAAGTCATTTTCATTAAGAAGTTTCATACGATTCTTGTATCTACCTCTATATCTTAAAGTTTTAAGGTAACGAGTAGTTTCTCCGTTAATAGAATAGAAAATACAAGATACAGGTAAAATCTATCGACAGTGGCGGCGACGGGTCTGTCCACGACAGTGGTAATCGCAACTCGAGATTGCGCAAGTTCCTTCTCGATCTTATCACGACCGCAAACTATATACTGTACATGTGTATACATTACACGTGCAATACGTATACGAATACGCGTACGCATACACGGACTGTCATGACAATATGTACAAATACATATGATCTACATACGTATGCGCGTATGTATGCACGTACAAGTAAACGAACGAACTAAGTAAATGTTATAAAGACTATGTTAAAGAGAAATTGGCATTAACAGAGAATGTTTTTTAAAATTATAACGTAACGTAGGATTGGATAAAATTTGGTAGGTATTTTCGGCGAGTATCAAAAAGGAGTGAGCAAACATTTTGTTATAAAGAGATTAAATGTTAAAATGTAAAATTAAATGTTGAAATAATTATTAAATGGTAAATGAATGGAATTTCGAAGAAAAATTAAATTGTCAAATATTTATTTTAGATTAAGTCAATGTTTATAAGCCACCTTGTACAATTAAGGTTATTAAGAATATGTTAAACTTTTAAAACAACTCGACTCCTATTGTGATACACAGCTTATCCATTATACATTCTAAACGCACCTATCAACGCACATTTAAATACAACTAATTCGTAAATAATGATTTCTGATATAATTTGTTTGGTTTTAAAAAGCAATAGAAATACAAAGAAAAATAAGAAACAAAGACATCTATATTCGTATTATCCAAATATAAAGAGTCAATATATTGAAATTATTATGGAAAAGTTGATATCTTTTGTTTGGCTGAAAAATAGTTGTTGACAATACCGATATTACATATTATCTAGTCTCTGCGCATGCATGCATACGTTTTAAAGTTAATTATTTGAATAATTTCCTTCTAGTTGGAAATCTAGTTGGAAGAAAAATTTGCAAATGCCGTTACCGTTTGGTCAACGTAATAAAACGTAATAAAACGTAATAAAAATGATTAAAGTTCGTTATTATAATATCGAAATGTACAGGTTGTTTTGCAAAATTTTCTTATTAAAACTGAATATTATTTACATATAGAATATATACATACTATATAATATCGAAACGAATATTTCTTAATTAATCTTGGCCCTGTTTGTTTAAACGGTATTCGATATTTTTGTGAAAACGACGTAATTCCAGATACAGCTAACTTGAACGATGAGAAAGCGTGAAATACTTTAGATTCAAATATATAGCACAGCTGATATTTCAGAGTATTTGTCTTTGTTTATTTTGCGATTTTATCAGAGGTAGAAGGAGTATTGAGGTAGAAGGAGACATCCGAATATATGTTTGCCCCGACGCACACAGGGATATGAAAACGGTAACGCGATATGACAATGTCGATATAGAATGCAGTTTATGCAGTGGGAATAGGTATGCGCGCATACGTGCAATGTGCGCATTACGAAGACAAATCCGTGTCGCGCGAATGGCTTTCGTCGGGTATACGTAGTCGCACACGACACGTACATGAAAAGAGAAAAAGAGAAAAATAGAGATAGGGAGAAGGAGCGTGTACTGGAAACTCCCTGGATCCTTGAGACGCGGATAGGCCTAGTGAGACTTATGAATATTGATGAACCTTTCCCGACGTACTTACTGGCCCGACCGCACCTCGATCATTTGTTGCTACTCGACGGCAATCTTCCTCTTTTCTTCCTCCTATTTGTTTTCACAAAGTAAGTTTTTCGAGCATGCCGCGTACTTATTGCTAGCTACACTTATTCCTCCGCTCATCTACTTTCTTATCCAATCGACTTACGACGATTGTAAACGTACCGCCCCGTGTATTATAAATATTGCCAACAGAGAAGCGTTAAATACGAACGTGCTTCGGTTGCACACGATGATCGTTAATACGAATCCCTTTTAAATCTGTTCGTTTCCCATTGCCAATTTGCTATTAGCATTTAAATGTTTTTGGTGAAAATAAATTAGCCTGAATGATTTTTTAAATTAATCAACCTAACCCCAAGGGGTTCTGGAGGACAATTCTTCGATCTCATCTATATGACGATGAACGATGCGTTTGGAAATATGCAGGATAATAAATCTGTATTTTTGATTCAGCAGATACGCGACTGTAAATGCAATTAGGCGGTGATGTGGACAAGTCGAGGGGAAAGTAACGCAGAAACGCAACATTCCTTTACGTTCCAGTAGAAACGTAAGATACGCGACGATATAATTAGTTTTTATTTATTTTGGGGTTAGGTTGACAGGACTTGACAGGATTGGACAGGATTTGACAGCATTTGACAGCATTTGACAGCATTTGACAGCATTTGACAGCATTTGACAGCATTTGACAACATTTGACAGCATTTGACAGCATTTGACAGCATTTGACAGCATTTGACAGGATTTGCCAACATTTGACAGGATTTGCCAACATTTGACAACATTTGACAACATTTGACAACATTTGACAGGATTTGCCAACATTTGACAGCATTTGACAACATTTGACAGCATTTGACAGCATTTGACAGCATTTGACAGCATTTGACAACATTTGACAGGATTTGCCAACATTTGACAGGATTTGCCAACATTTGACAGGATTTGCCAACATTTGACAACATTTGACAACATTTGACAGCATTTGACAGGATTTGCCAACATTTGACAGCATTTGACAACATTTGACAGCATTTGACAGCATTTGACAGCATTTGACAGCATTTGACAGCATCATTTGACAGCATTTGACAGCATTTGACAGACATTTGACAGACAGCCTTTGACAGCATTTGACAGCATTTGACAGGATTTTACAGGACGCGTGATATAACCTGGAAAAGAAAATTGCGAATCGAAATATTATGATTTACATTTACTTATTTCTATATGAAATAACTTTTTTGTCCAGTTGTAACTCGCGTCTTGCCACACCCTATATATATTTTATATATACATCGGATTTTCCTTTTAAATAAATCATACAACAATAGGGTAGAGGCTGCGAATGTTACGCTATCTGTATATAATGGGAATCATGGGAAGGCGATCTAACTAAGCTATTAGGCGCCGCTACCGATCGTTTTCTATCGGCATCGGCGGTGTGAATTTTTCCGAAGCGCGAAACCAATTGGACGCGATCTCGTTGAGCCAGGCGAAAACAAAATGCGGTACTGTACTTACACGAGACGACGGTAGCTGGCTATTGCAGCCGATGCCAAAGCGAACCGGTTTCCCGATGCTGCTGAAAAATGCTTCTCGACCGGCTATAATAATTTTAATTGACACTCAGACCAGACCGCTGAGTATCCTCGATCGGCATGCATGTACATATAACCTCGTATAAAGTGTCGTATCCAGCAAATGAAAAATGGGCATTGTTCGTATTTTTATGTAACCTTGGTCGTCTTATCTAGAACGTTTTTATTTTTTTCCACCGCTTTCGATCGCTCGCCGATCAACTATCGTAGAATATATCGTAATACAAGATCGATCGCGAAAGCAACGTATTTGAAATTCACGTTGATTATAATTTTTCTTAAAATGATCTTTAGCTGTGAAAGATAAATCCTATCGAATATGTTACATTTTGGCTCGATCGCGGATAACAGTTTTATCTTTAGCGCTGTACAACGCCGACAATATATTAATTATAAAAATCTTGATTGTAGCAAGTATTTTGAAATTTGTTTGGTATTTCGATTTCGATTTCGATTAATCGTCGTCCGTAAGTAAAAGGAGAAATCGGAGAATGCTGAGAATGGGTAAAATAAGAGAAAAGAGGAAAAAGAAGAAACGAGAAAACGAGAAAACGAGAAAACGAGAAAACGAGAAAAAGGTATATGCGATTAAGGTTAGAAGGCGCGTTCATAAGCGCGCAGCCATGGAAAATATTCCTGTGAAGTTGTTACGTAGGAACGTATGCGCGTTCAACGAGATATTAATCGTGCACGTATGTATATGCAGTTAGGCCTACTCGAGCTGACTGGCCCGGGTGAAAGGAAAACCCGCGCCTACCTTGCAAGTGAAACACAGAGAGGGGGCAGAGAGATTCCACGTCGAATCTAGTACTTTTTGTACTTACGTGGAACGCGATTGCAAGGAAAGCTTCTATGAAATACCTTAGTATGCTCATTGTGTAACGTACAGTCTTTGTAAACGTGCAATTATCGCACGTTATCGTTCGGTAGAAGCAGCAAGACAATCGATCGTATGAAATTTTTCGACTCGCTCGCATGTTTCTCCTTGCTCGCAGCTTTAGCGTGTACTTTCTAAGTTGAGTAAAAGTGTTTCTTCTATCGTATTTAATTCTTCTATCGTATTCATTATTAAATAATTCGATTGTTAAAACGTCTGCTATAATTTTAAATATAAATGTTAGTTTCTCACTAAACTATCGACTCAAATATCGACTAGGCTATAAATTTATAAAATGTTGTTTCCTAGCAACCGAGTCTAGCGATTCTCTCGTAGTAAGTCTCTCGGTAACTTTACCATACAATCTGATAAAGTAACTTTAATTTAGATACGCCGATATTTTGTTATTTTGACGTAACAGAAAAATACGTAGGTGAATTAGAAAAAGGATTACATAGGATTACAAAAGATTGCATTGTGCGATACCGTTTGTACCGACATTTGCTTAAAGAAGCGTACGTTTCGAATACGTCAATTCTTTTTACTTTGACATGGCAGAAAAAAATATGTGAAAAAAGTTATATGCGTTCTGTGTACGTAATTTTTGTATTAATTTTTTTATTCATTTTTGTATTCATTTTTGTTCACGGGACGAACGCATTCGTTCGTTTTATATAAATTTGAGTTTGACAGTTTGTCTGATTTATGCACTTCGTAACTCGTTGCGCACGTATATCCTTCTTTGATGTCCGTTTAGAGAGGGAGATATTACGTCGCCGATACGCATTTCCGCGAAACATGGCGTTTTTTTTGGTAATTAAAATTTGTCTCTTGGACCCAACCAATTAATCCGATAGTTTTTAACGATTATAAGAGAATCAATGTTAATAATAAGTTGCATTTGTTGCAAATGTTAATAATAAGTAACGTAGCATTTACGAAAGAAGACGCGTTTCAGTCGCTCGAACGTAAATTAACTTTTGTTCGCGCCAGCGTCGATTAAGAGAAGAGGTACGGGAGGAGGTTGTAACCCTTTTTTCTTTACCTTTTGTTTAAATTTACCCTTTAAAAAGATACATTTGAGGGAAAACTAAACTAAACATTTTTGTTTATATTTCAAAGACCATTTAAAGAATGTTTCTACGAAGGAGGCCTGCGGAAGCTTTAGTCCGACACTGTCTTTGCGTCATTCTGTATGTTATGAAAATCATTCTGCAGCGTAACGTTAAAACGACGCGAAACGTTAACGATAATCTCTAACGAAAAGTCTGGACGTGGAACGAACGGTGGATGTGCTCAACGATAACGTCTTACTTGGCCCGCGTATTATCAGCATTGACAAGACTAACGTAATAGGAAAACAAACGTGGCTCGTCGTACTTGCTTCTTTCATGGTCATTCTGAATCTTAATCGGGGCCTACGGTATATACATATGTACGACCCGCTCGAAATAGAGCCGGCGTCGTGTACTCTTAAGGTCATCGATCCCTCTTCCGCGTCACCTGCCATCCTCGTATCTTTTATCTAGGCATGAACCTAACATCGATCGATAAGCAAATCGAAAATACCGTAATTATGCGATTTCCTAACTTTTCCCAATTTCCACTTTTTATATTTTCAAATTCGATTTTATGGCGAACGAAGCGTTGTATGAAAAGAAATTCTCTTTTGTATTATCGATTTATTCCCTTTTATTATCGTTTCTATTCGTTCATCGCGAATCATACAGACCCTTGTCGATCGTGCTACGATTACATAATCGTGCCGATTAGGGGCAAAATTTTGTTTGCCCTGTAATCGAAAATCGATTCTCGGATATAAAAACACCGATGAATTTTTCAAATTAGCGACAGAAAGTATAGCCAGAAGCTTACTTTTTTTCCAAAGCTTTATTCTATTACCAAATGGACAAGTGAATCGGCAGAGTTCGAGAAACTAACGTACTTTTTAATACACGTTTATAATTCGCATAAAGAGAACGGAGTAGGTACCTGTGGAATACTGATAATCGATACACTCGATCGATAACGAATCTTTGTATATTTACAACCGTAGATGAAATATGAACGTCGTAATTACGCTATAGGACGATTCAGCAACGTTATTCGTTCCACTTGAACGTATTAAAGTTACTTTTTTTTACTAAAGCTTTTACTATCGTTTACTTACTATCGTCCAGTTATAAATAACGTTAAATTCAAAATTCAAGGATTTTATGGTATATCGAAGTATATAGTTATATATAAAAATAATAATAACAAGTATATAAAAATAATTTTATTTCCTTTTGTTAATTATCATATAGGAAAATTTGCATCGTTTGTATGTCTATACACTGTACACTGTACACTGTACACATAAAATACATGTACATATACGGATGGTTTTTGAGGAATGCGTAACTATACGAAACATTTTTCAAGGATCATTTTTCCAGTAGAATGGTAAATTGTGCGATACTGTGCAACGTAACGATAACTTGTATCAAGGATTTATAAATAATTGCGTACGGAAAATCAATCTGCAAGTGAAATAGTAGTACTGTTAATAATATTATACCGCTTTTACCGTATAAAATATTCGATTAGAACGAGGCGGCTGGCTAAGGACGCGATCATGCCGCTCTCTGAGCGGCGGACGCTGAGCGGCGAACGCTAAGCGGCAAAATTGGCATGTGAAACGGTGGCGTTGACTGTATCGTCGCTCCTTCTGCTGCTTACCGTTTACCTCTCTGTATGATCACGGTGTTGGCGGTTCTGCAGTTGGCATCTTTTTCCGCCAAACGTTCGTAAGGCCGAATTTTCATAACCGTCCATTTCCGTGAACAGCGATCCTCGTTTACGGCTTTAGCGACCCAAAATACCCCCGAAAAGACACATCCGAATGAAAAATTGTCCATTCCGTGAGAGAATAATAATTCTTCGTCGCCAAATTAAAACATGTACGCAGATAATCGGACTAAGGTAAAAAACGACGTGTTTTAACCACTTGACTAATTAACTGCCATTCTTATATCTTGATATATATATATCGATATTTACGAATCGAAACTATACGATATCCGATACCATATCGATAATATGCGTAATACGTATGATATATCTGATAAAATATATACCCGTTCTCGTTGGTTCGTTGCGTTTTATTATACAAAGTCTTCGCTATATTCTTCTATATCGCTATATTCGCTTCGCTAATAAAAGAAAAATTTATATTAGAAGAAAAATATATGAACATTGTATGTAGAGTGTTGGGACAAAGGACAAGTTTCGAAGTCTGCGGATAGAAGCGAAACGGAGAACTTGGAAAATAGGCTGGAAAATAGAGAGAGAGAGAGAGAGAGAGAGAGAGAGAGAGAGAGAGAGAGAGAGTGACAGGAACGAGAACGTTTTCTCAAGTTCTCGATAAAGGTAAAACGTTATGAGACTGCGTTCGTCCAAATATACGAAAAAAAGTGCAATCCTGGTGCATCGTGGTGGATGGCGTGGTTAAAGTAGGGAGAAAAGACCTTGAGTCGCGTCACGTGACCACGAAGCTGCATGGGAGTTGGGTAGGGCGGTTGCAGAGGGCCTTGACCTTACCGTCGGCGTCGCAGCCATAGTTGTAACTACCATCGTCGTGGCCTTTGCGAACATCCGAGAAGAGGCCGATATAGCCGCGTGACGCTTCATTTTCCTACGGTTTAATTCTTCCCGTTCTCCCGCTCGTTGGTTACACCAAAATTTCCACTCTTCCACGATATCCTACCGACTAATAGTTACCGCTGTACGAAGCAATGTCGTCCGTTCGTCGAACAGATGTTTTTAAAAACTTTACGAGTCACAAGTTAGTAGTATGAAAAATATATACAAGATCGTATACTTGAGATTTCAAGTATATAATCTAACTTTACGTAACGTAACGTAACGTAACGAAAATAGAATTAAATTTTATGCGAACAAAATTATGTATAAAATTGGTAATTTATATAGAAATAAAATGAAATTTTCCCCCGAGTCGCATAGCTTTATGCGAAATTCAACGCGCGAGCGAAAATTTATTAATTAATTAATAAAAAGCATAGAAAATTAGCTAGAAAATTAAATAGAAAAATAGTCGGTCGTAGTATGTTTTACAATGTTTCTTGTCGCTTTCTCGCTTCATTTAGCGAATAGTTCTTACGGTATATGATGCATATTACGTTACGAAGGAAAGAAAAGACTTGTATCATGAGTATTTCTGGAATATGTTCAAGGACTGAACGGTAATTGCAAAAGAAATAAGGTAATACGAAATTTATCGGTAATATGAAATTTAGCATATACGCGTAGTTAGGAAAGTTATTTTCTTTTTATCGTACGATTCGGTCCGTCCTGTCCGCCACAGTCCGAAAACTATATTTTCTGAAACTGTATTTAAAGATAATATCTTCCGTAGAAAATGACAAAACCGAAACAATGTTTTTTTCTCCTTTCGTATCTGATTAATAAATAATCTCGTATAAAGATATATTATACGTTTTTGTGTGTGTGTGTGCGTGTGTGTGTTTGAACGATATCGCAAATTTCTTCGCATCTTGGATAAATATTTGGTCACTGTGATTTACAATACTCGATTTACAAAGTAACCATGGTAGTTTTTAGTAGGTATTAAGATTAAGCGATTTGGAACGAATTAACGACGAATTGGAGGTAACGTTTAAGCGATAGCGTTTTTCACGAGAAATCAGCGTATTATAAATTTGCGTCTGTTGAAAGACGTAGCAACGTGTTGCCTGGACATACGTAATTAACGGTATTGACGCATCCAGAGTATCACGCGCATCCACGTTCTGTAACGGACAAAGAACGGAACTTCGTATAATAATTTTTGTTTTCCCTTGCTCGGTGCATTATATCGTGTTGCATGATCGCCGAGTTACAAACAAAAGATACGAGTACGAAGCGCGTTTATGTTTCCGCGCGAAGGTCGATCGATGGTTCTGCGGGACCGGAAGTGAACGGGATGAATAATGTACGCGCTCACAAACTCTAAGTCGGACTCTTTGTTAATAAAACGCCTAATATTCACTGACCGTAAGGCGTTACTCTTTTCGTCGATGAGATCGCAAGAAAGAATGAGTTTCCGTCCCGATGATGCCACAGAGGAAAACCATAATGGGGTGTGTCTAAGGACATGAGGATTCGTCGAGGATAACCTTCGTTTATCAAGTAAGGGAAATTGGCGTTGCTGATAATTGGTCAATCTCCATATCGGTGGTTAGAAAAAAATGCTAGCCGCTCTCGAAGGAAAGTTGCTAGTGGGAGACGCCGCTCGTTGAAAAATATGTCTCCCCTATCTTCCCGTAGTTGGGACAAAGACTGTTTGTCTGTTTGAAGGACTTTAGTTAACTAAACCTTAAGATTTATAACGGGCCCTCGAGCTAGCCGAACATGTACTGCGGAGACGCATCGACATCTGGCAATCATCTTACTCGAAGAATAGGGTCTGCGTGTGACGAGCCACGGGACAGAAACCGTTGGAATGTTTACTGTCGCGTGTCGCCACGAATATTTCTTTTAAGGAGAGCTATAGAATTACTCCATACCTTTGTTAGGCAAAGCATTCATCCCGTGACCGCGGCTACGTTCGGCAACTGACTGTCGCCTCGAGCCCAAGCTCACTATCACCAATCTCGAACAATTACAATCGGATTGAATAACTACAATTGTTCAGTTACAGCTATAGTAGACTCTAGGTTACAATGTTGCGGGATTATCCAAAATTCCAAAGGCTCCGGTGTTCTTTCATCTCCGACATATTTATGTGACACAGGTATATTCGTGTCGATACTTGTCTATTTCTACCGAATATTAATATACATATTTATAAGTACCACGAGTATATTCTCAAATGTACATGTTTCAACTAACTATTAAAAAACTAATTATTATAATCGCGATGTGCGAGAAGACCTATCCTGAACTAATAAATAAAGATTTGAGAAAAATGTTACTACTCACGAGTTTAAAAAATATCCGCGGTCATTATGCTCGCAAAAAGTTCTACGTAATACAACCCCACGCCGATTCGCATCTTTCCATCCTATCACACGATTGAGTGACCGGAGGAACAGAAATGCATGCGACTCACCGTTAGGAGGAACAGAGGAACAGAAGCGTTACGCCATCGAACTGCCGTGCTATCCCAGCAGAACAAAACACGATGAATGACTGCTGATTATTTGGAAAGCTGGAGATAATGAAAAATGCAAGTTTATTGAATTTGTAACTTTGCTAATAATAAAGATTGAAATGCTAATAAACTTCGATAAGTACAAAAACTGAAACTCTGATATGAAAGTTTAAAATCTAGAATAATTCCTGAAATATGTTAGTTATTTGTTTTACACTTCGATATTAAGACTTTAACTAACACTCTTTTTATTTTAATAGAAGAATAACCCGAGAAGATCCTAACCTCCCAAGTTTTTAATCAAATTGTATTCCCTAATTAATAGCGTTCAAAGCAAAATATACAAAATATACAAAATATACAAAATATACAAAATATACAAAATATACAAAATATACAGAATAGACATAATTAAAGTACGATATGTAAAGATACTTACGTTCTTGGCTTCTGAGCCACTGTTAGAACATTCCCAAAGAAGACGGAAAAGTTGAAGCTGTGATATGTCTACAACAAAACATAAGATATCGTTTATATCGTTAATACATAATGTTACGTCCGGTGACTCTGTACACAAACCAGGCCCCAATCCGCGGGCAACATGACAGCCAGTTGTCTACGCATCGTTACTGCGTACCCTCAATAGTCTTCAGGACCCACCATAAATCTTGGCATTTTCATAGTTCTTTTATTTCAAGTGTTCCTGAAATTTATTGTCTACTACGGAATGATACGGGAAAGTTGGTTTTTCTCACGTTCGGTGTCTCCGGCTAGCAACTTTCTCTCCGGGGCGGTTGGAACATTTCCTTGCCCACCAACCTTTTTCTCATCCAATCAGAAGCAATGACTATTGCCCTCACTTTCCTAGTCAATACTGTCATCTACAAATCCGATGGTCCCGTGCGCTAGACACACCCATCGCTAGCCTTCCTCCGCCATAGTGTCACGACCGGCATACTTCAAATCCGACGGACTGACGATAGAGATAGAGATAAAGATGTGGCGGCACTCGGCGACAATGTATATCGCTGAAGTGCCTAATGAACCATCAACATCCCAACGGTCCTTCCACCGAAGGTTCTAGAAGAAAGAGCACGTGGCAACGATCGCGGACGCCTAGCAAATGCATGGACGGTAGGGATGTTGAGGGATGACAAAAGAAAGTAATCGAATCCGATTGAAAGTAAAATCGTAAGAGTCAGTCTTAGAAAGTCACGTCTAGAGTTCGGAAGTAGATTGTAAAGTGTATTGATGTTAGAAAAAAAATAAAGTTTTCTTTTTTTATTTTTTTACCTCAAATTCCTTTTTTATTTTGTTATTTTACGTGACAATAGCATCGTCACCGAACTTTACTGATTTTCCATCTTTAGAACAGTCGACATCTCTTGACCGGGTTTCCACCCTTAGATCAGTCACCTACTTCACTTATCTATACGCACCAGCTCAACTATCTTCTCTACAAAATTGTTGGAATAAAGTGCGAATTGTAAACCGTTATCTCAGTGTAATACTTCATATAACCACCTCTATTGTCCTAACCGAAATAGGGAATCGATCATTTCATTTGCGAGAATCATACCACGAATGTTCGTTATTAGAACACGAAACATAGTTAACACACAACGGTCGCGTGTTATAAATATCCGAAAATATTTCCAAGAATTCAAAAGTTCACAACTAAAAGAATGCTTAAAGAATGCTAGAGAAACGCGCGCGAAGCCTTGCTTTGAAGTATTTCAGTCTATTTGCGCGCCACCTCTATGAAAAAGACACAAGTTACAAAGTTGCAATATATGACGGAAACTATAGCAAATTCACGTAATATAGAAAAATAATTTGAATTCGATATACCAATACCTAGTGTGTTACAATACCTATAGAAATAGTTAAAGCTGTTATTGTTAAGATTTCTATGTTTCAAACTGTCTACACGAAGCTATCGTTAAATTATCAAGGATTCTACATTATGAATTACATTGAAACAATAAAATAATTTGTTACAAGTTCGTTTGAAATAAGAGAATGATTTCATATATTTGAATGAAAAAAAGTGATTTGTTTAATCGTATTTACTTTCATTTTAATATTCCAAATAATTACGAAACGATCTATTATGAAATATGTATCAAGTATATTTTAAAGTAGACATAAATTGTATATCAAATGTTACCCATGCTCGAATAAAAAGGCAATAGAACCGTTCATACACAGCTGTCTTAGTTAAAATAAATTAAACGTTACCAGATTTCCATGAAAATTCATCAGACTGATCGTTGATCGTCGTTGCGTCCATATATTAATATTCCTGTTACTTCTATATTATCCCCGCCATCGATCGATAACCTGCACAAAAACAAACTAGAAATGTATAAAATAATTACATGAAAATACGATCAAACGATCAATAACGATTTTATTACGAAAGCTTACGATACAAGCTACCGGTAACAGTATCATTTTGTAACTAGACGATTAAAGAGAGATACAAACAAAAAATTTCAGAAAACCACCTAATTTCATTATCTGAATGTTCGACAAATCGTTAAATAAACGTGGATTGATTAAACGATATTAATAACGAGATATAAACGATAGTAAAAAATATAGTAATGACAGTAATGAAGAAGTGACGCCGCTAATAGGTTAGAATAGGTTACAAACCTGACGCAACGTGATCCATGTTATCGATAGAAAAGAAGACGACTGAATGGACTCGTCGCACCTTAGTTTCGCTGAGCAGCTTCCAAAGTGGCGTAGTGGGAAGGATGACGGAGATACAAGCAGATACGGAAAGTCAAACGATCTACACAAAACGATCTTACACGAATCTTTCCAAATTTCAAACAAAGGATACATCGCGCAATATCTATATCTCACACAATGATTACATCCATCTTTATAAACATCGTACTGTAAGATCGAAAAATAAGGATAGAAATTTTTTTTCGCTTACTTACAATTTATTAATATTAAACTGAATATACAGATATAAATTGGACAGAGAACGATATTTATTTAACGGAACTAAATGCAATACTCGTATCTATATCAAATAACTTTACAGTTATTTGATCACTCTCGTCACAACGAATCTAACACACACACTCTCTCTCTCTACAACTCTATCAATTCTCACGACTCTACTCTTCGACGACTCGAAACCTCTAACGACTCTACTCTTCAACGACTCGAAAGCTCTAACGACTCTACTCTTCAACGACTCAATTAGCTCTGCTCTTCGCCAATACAATCCTGCCCGGTCGTGCTCGCTCTTGTTCTCGTCCTCTCACACACACACACTTTTCGGCTCACATACTTTGGCCTCTCGATTCCTTGAAATATGAAACCGTACCTCTGTTTTGACACTGCTTATCCTTTCTCGCGTCGCTGTTACTAGGCGCTCTTGGATGTAAACAAACCACGAAAGACGACGTACACGGTGCTTTCTAATTTCAACCGATCTCTAATTCAAATCTATTCTACGATATTACAGTACGATAATTCGTAGCCCCACTGGTTTGCATTCGGCATCAAAGACACATTTGTCTAACCTGGGACGAGAGAAAGAAAATGAAGCTACTGACGCTGTATGTGCCCCTAAAAGTAGGCAGAAGCCAAAGAGAAACTGCAATCAATCGGAAAATCAAATAAAAATCACGGCACGAACGAACGAGTTTGCGATCTTTCGGAAGAATCAATGGACGCGTGTTTCGGCAGAAAAAGAGAATAGAATTTTAATTTTCCTTGCAAGGTGGATAAGTATCATTGTACACGATGAGCTCACAATGCTCTTAACATAGACTAACCTATCTTACGAATAATTAAGGCTAAAACGCACGCATTCCACGGTGTCTCACGGCGTATGTAGTGAAATTTATCAATTAGAATAGGTACAGCATGTTGTTCCAAATAATTATACCTGAACATTGAACTTATCGTCGAAGAAACGAAACCATGCGACTTACCAATGGTAGCACGCATCAATGGATGATGAAAACTGGTTGGCTTTGATCTAAATTGCACTTGCTCCCTTGATTCCATGAATACATTCTATGAATAAATTGATATAAATGAATAGAGTAATTATCATAAATTATTAGTTTAACTGTAGGTAAGGAATTAATTAGGAGAGATAAATGATTTTCGATATCTTACGATTGGTATAAAAGAAACTAGAATGCTTTTGCAAAAATATCTTAACCGCAGAGAGAATTGTTTTATCAAATGGCCGTCATTGAACGCTTGGATCGATTGATTAGGACGGAGTATTTAACGCCACCCTTCGGTGCAAACAATAACTGTGTACGCCGAAGGTAAAGAATATGAACTAAACCACCGAGCTTACTCAATGAATAAACCAAACTATCGTTCATCATGCATCTAAAGTAGTAAGTAATAATAATATACATAGTATCTGATTATTAATATATACGTATTGTTATTGGCAACGAAAATGTTTAACAAAATAGCAACTTGCAAATCAAGTATGCATACATATATCTAATATTTTTATATTCCAGATTAAACAAATTATACCCTGAAGCGCAATCTTATTTCGATCTTATCTCCAATTATTCTCCGATATTAATTGGCTAATTAATACATAGAACTATATTCGCAAAAACAACACCATAATACCTGCTATTACAGTAACAAGTACAGTATCAATTAACTAGAGTAAGGGAAAAAATGAAAGAAATGGGCAGAAGAAAATATCCGTATTATTCGTTATCATAACTCGTTTGAAGCAGTCGACTAAAGTGGAAAATTGTTCGAAAATAATTTATTTGATCTTATAACTTAAAGTTAGTTTGTTTCTATGTTATTTTAAAAATAAACATAATAAAACAGTTAAAATGTTGGTTTCAAGCTCGTTCGGCTTATTGGGCTTATTAATAATAAAATAAGCAATATCGAATATTTATAACATTGTATATTTTGCCGAATATAATTAAAAAGATGTAATCTAGATAGAAAATTATTTCATCTAATAATTTGTATACTTTGGATAATTTCGATATTTTTGCATATTATATACGTTCTATGGATCGCTTCGCTTTTAGATCTGTCGTAAGTGCAGAAGAATCTCGCGCTACAATGCCTTAAGAATTATACTATGCGAATTATATTATTGACAAAGTAAATAGATGTTTTTAAAAATGTTATTTCCACATAGCATAGCATAGCATAGCATAGCATAGCATAGCATAGCATAGCATAGCATAGCATAGCATAGCATAGCATAGCATAGCATAGCATAGCATAGCATAGCATAGCATAGCATAGCATAGCATAGCATAGCATAGCATAGCATAGCATAGCATAGCATAGCATAGCATAGCATAGCATAGCATAGCATAGTATAGTATAGTATAGTATAGTATAGTATAGTATAGTATAGTATAGTATAGTATAGTATAGTATAGTATAGTATTGTATAGTAGTAGCGGTATAATTTTTAAGCAACTTTTTTAATTCAATCTATATGTAATGCTGGAAAAATGTGCAAAGCGCAGAATTCGAGGAGGATAAAAAGTTTGGCTGATATAATACGCGAGGGAGAGAGCGCGTTGCGGTGCGGCGTCGCCGCGTCGCCGCGCCGTCACGTAGGTCGGTTTAGGGGGTAGAAGGAGACAGGCGAATGTATAGAGAGAGCACGCACGTACAGGTCGCGAACAGGAAAGGAACGAAGCCACCGCGGTAAGACTGAAAGCATACGAGATAGATCTCGGTTGAGAGGGGCGGAGGGCGTCAGAGGAGGGTCACGAAAGAGAGCCAATGAGCTCGACGACGTGGCGCCAGTCGTCGAGTCGCCGTGTTAGTAAGAGTACTTGCTCTCTGATCGTGACTCGCTGCATCCTCGTTCGGAAAGGGTCGTGTCCTGACTCTGTCAGTAGGGGTTGGAGA
The DNA here is from genome assembly GCF_011952205.1 of Bombus bifarius. Taxonomy (NCBI): domain Eukaryota; kingdom Metazoa; phylum Arthropoda; class Insecta; order Hymenoptera; family Apidae; genus Bombus; species Bombus bifarius. The sequence goes on from NW_022884991.1 coordinate 96,826, forward strand.
CCCGTGGCAAATTCTTCGATTTTTCATCCATCCGATACTCGATCGATTCGTCACAATTTATCGATTTCGTGCTTACCGACGCGGTAACGTCACTGCTACCGTGTGTTATCGTTTCACTCGCGTTTTCTATCCGCGCCTTTTCGTTTTTCTTTTTCCCATCGATACGATACGTAGGCTGAATCGACGACGGCCGAGATCAAGGTCGTCCGGACACGAACTCGACGACAGTGGCTATGTGCAGCTATTACGCTCGAACGAACCGTTGATCGTCGATGATCGACCGTGAGAATCATCGATAATGAAACTGTTTGGTGGCTATGTGACGGGTATGAGGCTGTAAGAAAGCCTTTCCATTGGAAGATAATGTGAGATCGATTCGTTTTAGAGTCGTTCGACGATCAAATAATGGTGACGGTGGTCGCAATGCGACGAAAAGGGCATCGTAAAATAGGTAATGAAAACGATTGCCCGAAGATCTTGGCACTTTTCGCAGTGTGAACGAAACTGCATAGAACGTTACGAAATTCGTAAACGAAAGATTTGAATTTTTGTGTATTTAACCAACGAGTATATGCCCGTTTGATACTTTGAAGATTTTTTTTACGAGAAAGGGGAGAAAAAACGAAGGGATCGACGCTTTGTTGTTGCAAGACGATCGATATTTTTGCGAATTATACGGTGTCATTTGAAATAGTTGGGAAATTAATAACGAAAAGTGAAAATTATTGATATCGATATCGTGAATATCGAAGTAATATCGTTCCTTAAAACGTTCTTTCTTCGTTCGTTCTTAAAACACGCGTACGACTCTATCGTTGATAACGATCGATAAATAAAATTAATCGAATTGAAAATGAAATTTTTTACAGTCAAGCGAACGCTCGATCGGGTTGAGGAAGTGGAAAGGCAGAAATTATATTAACCGATTCAGCATCGAATATCTTTTAGACTGTGAGAAAAAGATCTCTCTTGTCAATTATCGATAATAGAAGTACATTTTTTTTATCTCTCTTACTTTCCTACATCGAATAATCGGACGCATTTTTTTTTTGTGGAGGTGGAGGAGGAGGAGGAGGGCGCTTACAATCCAGGCGCGATAACCGAGCTTCAACGTGCCAAAGCTGAGTGAAAGGGAGAGAGAGAGAGAGAGGAAGAGAAGTCTGATTATTAAAATCAACCTATCGACTGCCGCTTCGTTCAACGTGAAAGATCTGGTTAAGCAAAAAGTGAGAGGAAAGCAAAGGCAAAGGGACTCGGTCAGTGTCGTCGGTACTCTTTTCCATTATGTAGCCACGATCTTCAAAAGGGTTAGAGACCTGCGGAACAGGGAAACTCGGTCAATGATATCGATGTCCGCGCGCGTCCGACAGCCAGCATGTTTAAAAAAGGTGGTTTATCGATGGTAATAAATCACGCAACTTGGCACCAATGCTACGAACCTCGAAGCTTTCAACGGATAACTAGCGATGGTATCAAGTTCGTTATATACTCGGAGATCTCTGTTTAAGGCTGTAGTTTAGACTGTTATCCAGATTTCTTGTTACATTTGCTACTTTTGCTACTACTTTGCTACTTTTGTTCGGAATTGTCGCATCTTTCGCCCTCGAGCGATTTTCGAGCTACGTATATACAAAATTCAGCATCTACGTATAAATCGGAATGAAATGTAAAACTCGCTAACGCTCGCTTTGTAGCGTTCGAATTCGTTTTTGGAAAATAAATTTCTCGCTGTCGTATGAAAATACATACGACTAAACGAGTAAAGATACGAAACTTTGTATATTCGAGCGCAATTAAATAGTAATAAAATAGTAAATGCTGTAATACTTAGAAGGACGTACAAATACTTTTCGTAGCCGTTGCAACAGTTGGTGGCTACAGTTACGCTGGCCAAGTATTGGAATTCGTTGTAGCTCTTAATGAGGATGAACCGAGAAATTATTATAATTATGCGAACGGAATACTGGCCGTGGTAAGGTGTTGACAGAGTAATTCCGACTCTGTTTCTGGAAATACGGATTCGAGGCGCGGGAATTCGAATCTGGTTATCGGTCGACCTTCTCTTTCTTTCTAATTAAATAATGAAATTTCGGAAACGATCCTCGAATCGGATCGATTCGACATCTCTGAACAATGTATTCGTTTATCCGTTTGCTCTCTGCTCGATATTTTGTACGCTCTTACAAAAAGTATTTACATTCTACGACATCGATACGAAGATAATATCTTGACTGGCTGATTTTAGTAAACGAGACGAAGCAAAGAAGAAACTAGAATTCAGAAATTAACAAACGTTCTTTTTCCTTTGCAAATGGTAAATCTACGATCTTCTTAGCGTAAATCGGTGGTTAAGTTGGTATTGTTCGTCGTTGAACATAGTAATCGTTTGTAACGTATCTAATACAGCGATCGATTTGAAAGAGGCAAAGAACGTAACAGAGCTACGGGGGAAGCTACGGTATCGACGTATTATCGGAAGGTTGCAGTGTGCAAAGTTTTCGCACACGACGAAAGTGTACGACGTGCTTTCTACGATTTTCTGTCGTTACTGTGGCTTTGGTAGGAAAATGACGCTGTACACGTTAATATCTCGCGTATAATAAGACGGACGTTTTTTACCGGATCGGATTAAAGGTGAACATTTCGAGTAGAAGAAAGGTGCTGTTTCGAGCAATTACGAGATCGTGGAAACGGAAACGGAAACTGTGCATCGGTAAAGATGGCGGGAAAACTATTTAAAGGGGGAAATTAAAGAGGAAAGAGAAGAGAGAGTGGAAAGATGTTGTGCTTGGACATAAAGCTGGTGTCTCGTTTGCGAGGAGTCTCGTTGACGAGCGGCTCGTCGACGAACGTGTCGGCAGTCTCGTTGCCGGTGAGCTCGACCTCGTCGACGACCGTCGGCATAGAGAAGAAGAATTTCTCGAGCAAGCGAAGCAAAGGGGGAAGGGAGAGTTGCGCTGGAAATGGGAATTCGGTGACGGAAAGCGACGGCGACGAAGAGACGTTGCCTGCTTCTCGGACGATCCAGAGGAACAGGTCGAGATCGGTTTGCGTGCCTGCCTTGTCGTCTGCTGCTCGTTGCGCGCATCTTCACCAACGATCCAGCCATCATGCGTACGTTTCTTTAAACATGGTCTATTATCGTTGTGTCGGAAAACGGCTGAGCGATATGCGAGTTTGCGATACGATATAGCAGTTATAACGCGTGTCGTATAGTAACGCGCGCTATTTTATATATTCGATATATTGGCTCCGCTCTTGGCCACTTCCTCGCATACTTTGTTTGTATTTGTTTTAGGGTGTAAACCTCTGATTACTGCTTTATAGCTTTTGTCAGATTTGGGTTGGTAAGTATGATACCCAGCGTTTCTTTCCTTTAGCGCTTTTGTCACTTTCCTATAGGTTTCTGGGGTATTAGTTTGTACTTTTACTTGATCCAGTTTGAGCTGTTTAATGGTGTAGTTTTCTTTTCCTGCCGTGCTGTTTAGCAGGTCAATGAGGGGGTCTATTATTTTAGCGTCTATGTAGATTGGTGGTGGCTTGGAGGTGTGTGTTCTTGGTTTTTCTGTAGGGCCTGTGTCCATTTCTTCTGTCAGCGAGCTGAAGGAGTTTTGTGTAGGAATTTATTGTAGCCATTGTTGTTTTTCTGTTTCTGTAGTCCTCCTATCGTTTGTGTTTGTATTTATTTTTTTTTTGCTGGGAGTTACAGTCTTCCAGCTTTCGTTATGTTGTGGTAGATCCTTGTTGATGTTGTTCTTTTCGTCGTCTTTTTGTATTATTTCCATCTCTATTTCGTTTGTATTTGAGCAGTTCTGTACTCAACTTGTTGGTTTATTTGGGCTCTGTTGGTCTACTGCCCTGTTTATAGCGTATGTTTCTCCTTTGTTTAGTATTCTTATTGTTGGCATCTTTTGGGTGTTTTCCATCATCGATTGGTTCGGTCCCTTTTCTTTCACTCTTGTCGCGCTTACGGAGGCACTAGTTTTTACGTCTGCATAACTCGACTGCTCGGGCAGAACTGATAGCAATTGAACTGACTGACTTTCCGCTCTCATGCAATTACGGAGGAAAGCTCGGTGTGGGTGTGGTTTTTTGAACGGAGAGACCGGATTCGTTGCTCACACTTTTCGTTAGTAAGGTGAGGGCGACGATCTGCGATGTCCATTGGTTCTAGTGAATGTTAATGAGAGATAAGAGGGAAAGGAACCCCCCTACCAATGTTGCTAGTTGGTGACATTGTTTAAGCGAAAACCCGGATTTTCTGTCAGGCGAATAACCGCATTTTTTGTTAGGTCACTACCCGCTTTCTCCGTAATTTTTAAGAGCACATAATAAACCCAAGGACTTTTCTAAATACCAGCCATAAACTGAACAATTTCTAGAATTTGAAAATCCTCCAGGACAAACAGATTAACTGAAAAACATGTGTTGAAACAATGAAGTTAGAAGTTAAAGGATTGTGGTGGGTCCTTAGATTTATTGAGGGCCTGAATGACGGTACGTGGACCGTTGGCTGTTCAGCAGCGAGGGATGGAGTGCAGATGTTTTACGCGACATAACACCAGGTATTGACAATACTATCGACCGTATGCGATCAATATTCAAGAATTTAAGTACAATATTGACGAAAATTTATATATGTCGGAGATGAAAGAACACCGGAGCCTTTGGAATTTTGGATAATCCCGCAACATTGTAACCTAGAGTCTACTATAGCTGTAACTGAACAATTGTAGTTATTCAATCCGATTGTAATTGTTCGAGATTGGTGATAGTGAGCTTGGGCTCGAGGCGACAGTCAGTTGCCGAACGTAGCCGCGGTCACGGGATGAATGCTTTGCCTAACAAAGGTATGGAGTAATTCTATAGCTCTCCTTAAAAGAAATATTCGTGGCGACACGCGACAGTAAACATTCCAACGGTTTCTGTCCCGTGGCTCGTCACACGCAGACCCTATTCTTCGAGTAAGATGATTGCCAGATGTCGATGCGTCTCCGCAGTATATGTTCGGCTAGCTCGAGGGCCCGTTATAAATCTTAAGGTTTAGTTAACTAAAGTCCTTCAAACAGACAAACAGTCTTTGTCCCAACTACGGGAAGATAGGGGAGACATATTTTTCAACGAGCGGCGTCTCCCACTAGCAACTTTCCTTCGAGAGCGGCTAGCATTTTTTTCTAACCACCGATATGGAGATTGACCAATTATCAGCAACGCCAATTTCCCTTACTTGATAAACGAAGGTTATCCTCGACGAATCCTCATGTCCTTAGACACACCCCATTATGGTTTTCCTCTGTGGCATCATCGGGACGGAAACTCATTCTTTCTTGCGATCTCATCGACGAAAAGAGTAACGCCTTACGATCAGTGAATATTAGGCGTTTTATTAACAAAGAGTCCGACTTAGAGTTTGTGAGCGCGTACATTATTCATCCCGTTCACTTCCGGTCCCGCAGAACCATCGATCGACCTTCGCGCGGAAACATAAACGCGCTTCGTACTCGTATCTTTTGTTTGTAACTCGGCGATCATGCAACACGATATAATGCACCGAGCAAGGGAAAACAAAAATTATTATACGAAGTTCCGTTCTTTGTCCGTTACAGAACGTGGATGCGCGTGATACTCTGGATGCGTCAATACCGTTAATTATGTATGTCCAGGCAACACGTTGCTACGTCTTTCAACAGACGCAAATTTATAATACGCTGATTTCTCGTGAAAAACGCTATCGCTTAAACGTTACCTCCAATTCGTCGTTAATTCGTTCCAAATCGCTTAATCTTAATACCTACTAAAAACTACCATGGTTACTTTGTAAATCGAGTATTGTAAATCACAGTGACCAAATATTTATCCAAGATGCGAAGAAATTTGCGATATCGTTCAAACACACACACGCACACACACACACAAAAACGTATAATATATCTTTATACGAGATTATTTATTAATCAGATACGAAAGGAGAAAAAAACATTGTTTCGGTTTTGTCATTTTCTACGGAAGATATTATCTTTAAATACAGTTTCAGAAAATATAGTTTTCGGACTGTGGCGGATAGGACGGACCGAATCGTACGATAAAAAGAAAATAACTTTCCTAACTACGCGTATATGCTAAATTTCATATTACCGATAAATTTCGTATTACCTTATTTCTTTTGCAATTACCGTTCAGTCCTTGAACATATTCCAGAAATACTCATGATACAAGTCTTTTCTTTCCTTCGTAACGTAATATGCATCATATACCGTAAGAACTATTCGCTAAATGAAGCGAGAAAGCGAGAAAGCGACAAGAAACATTGTAAAACATACTACGACCGACTATTTTTCTATTTAATTTTCTAGCTAATTTTCTATGCTTTTTATTAATTAATTAATAAATTTTCGCTCGCGCGTTGAATTTCGCATAAAGCTATGCGACTCGGGGGAAAATTTCATTTTATTTCTATATAAATTACCAATTTTATACATAATTTTGTTCGCATAAAATTTAATTCTATTTTCGTTACGTTACGTTACGTTACGTAAAGTTAGATTATACACTTGAAATCTCAAGTATACGATCTTGTATATATTTTTCATACTACTAACTTGTGACTCGTAAAGTTTTTAAAAACATCTGTTCGACGAACGGACGACATTGCTTCGTACAGCGGTAACTACTAGTCGGTAGGATATCGTGGAAGAGTGGAAATTTTGGTGTAACCAACGAGCGGGAGAACGGGAAGAATTAAACCGTAGGAAAATGAAGCGTCACGCGGCTATATCGGCCTCTTCTCGGATGTTCGCAAAGGCCACGACGATGGTAGTTACAACTATGGCTGCGACGCCGACGGTAAGGTCAAGGCCCTCTGCAACCGCCCTACCCAACTCCCATGCAGCTTCGTGGTCACGTGACGCGACTCAAGGTCTTTTCTCCCTACTTTAACCACGCCATCCACCACGATGCACCAGGATTGCACTTTTTTTCGTATATTTGGACGAACGCAGTCTCATAACGTTTTACCTTTATCGAGAACTTGAGAAAACGTTCTCGTTCCTGTCACTCTCTCTCTCTCCCTCCCTCTCTCTCTCTCTCTCTCTCTCTCTCTCTCTCTATTTTCCAGCCTATTTTCCAAGTTCTCCGTTTCGCTTCTATCCGCAGACTTCGAAACTTGTTCTTTGTCCCAACACTCTACATACAATGTTCATATATTTTTCTTCTAATATAAATTTTTCTTTTATTAGCGAAGCGAATATAGCGATATAGAAGAATATAGCGAAGACTTTGTATAATAAAACGCAACGAACCAACGAGAACGGGTATATATTTTATCAGATATATCATACATATTACGCATATTATCGATATGGTATCGGATATCGTATAGTTTCGATTCGTAAATATCGATATATATATATCAAGATATAAGAATGGCAGTTAATTAGTCAAGTGGTTAAAACACGTTGTTTTTTACCTTAGTCCGATTATCTGCGTACATGTTTTAATTTGGCGACGAAGAATTATTATTCTCTCACGGAATGGACAATTTTTCATTCGGATGTGTCTTTTCGGGGGTATTTTGGGTCGCTAAAGCCGTAAACGAGGATCGCTGTTCACGGAAATGGACGGTTATGAAAATTCGGCCTTACGAACGTTTGACGGAAAAAGATGCCAACTGCAGAACCGCCAACACCGTGATCATACAGAGAGGTAAACGGTAAGCAGCAGAAGGAGCGACGATACAGTCAACGCCACCGTTTCACATGCCAATTTTGCCGCTTAGCGTTCGCCGCTCAGCGTCCGCCACTCAGAGAGCAGCATGATCGCGTCCTTAGCCAACCGCCTCGTTCTAATCGAATATTTTATACGGTAAAAGCGGTATAATATTATTAACAGTACTACTATTTCACTTGCAGATTGATTTTCCGTACGCAATTATTTATAAATCCTTGATACAAGTTATCGTTACGTTGCACAGTATCGCACAATTTACCATTCTACTGGAAAAATGATCCTTGAAAAATGTTTCGTATAGTTACGCATTCCTCAAAAACCATCCGTATATGTACATGTATTTTATGTGTACAGTGTACAGTGTACAGTGTATAGACATACAAACGATGCAAATTTTCCTATATGATAATTAACAAAAGGAAATAAAATTATTTTTATATACTTGTTATTATTATTTTTATATATAACTATATACTTCGATATACCATAAAATCCTTGAATTTTGAATTTAACGTTATTTATAACTGGACGATAGTAAGTAAACGATAGTAAAAGCTTTAGTAAAAAAAAGTAACTTTAATACGTTCAAGTGGAACGAATAACGTTGCTGAATCGTCCTATAGCGTAATTACGACGTTCATATTTCATCTACGGTTGTAAATATACAAAGATTCGTTATCGATCGAGTGTATCGATTATCAGTATTCCACAGGTACCTACTCCGTTCTCTTTATGCGAATTATAAACGTGTATTAAAAAGTACGTTAGTTTCTCGAACTCTGCCGATTCACTTGTCCATTTGGTAATAGAATAAAGCTTTGGAAAAAAAGTAAGCTTCTGGCTATACTTTCTGTCGCTAATTTGAAAAATTCATCGGTGTTTTTATATCCGAGAATCGATTTTCGATTACAGGGCAAACAAAATTTTGCCCCTAATCGGCACGATTATGTAATCGTAGCACGATCGACAAGGGTCTGTATGATTCGCGATGAACGAATAGAAACGATAATAAAAGGGAATAAATCGATAATACAAAAGAGAATTTCTTTTCATACAACGCTTCGTTCGCCATAAAATCGAATTTGAAAATATAAAAAGTGGAAATTGGGAAAAGTTAGGAAATCGCATAATTACGGTATTTTCGATTTGCTTATCGATCGATGTTAGGTTCATGCCTAGATAAAAGATACGAGGATGGCAGGTGACGCGGAAGAGGGATCGATGACCTTAAGAGTACACGACGCCGGCTCTATTTCGAGCGGGTCGTACATATGTATATACCGTAGGCCCCGATTAAGATTCAGAATGACCATGAAAGAAGCAAGTACGACGAGCCACGTTTGTTTTCCTATTACGTTAGTCTTGTCAATGCTGATAATACGCGGGCCAAGTAAGACGTTATCGTTGAGCACATCCACCGTTCGTTCCACGTCCAGACTTTTCGTTAGAGATTATCGTTAACGTTTCGCGTCGTTTTAACGTTACGCTGCAGAATGATTTTCATAACATACAGAATGACGCAAAGACAGTGTCGGACTAAAGCTTCCGCAGGCCTCCTTCGTAGAAACATTCTTTAAATGGTCTTTGAAATATAAACAAAAATGTTTAGTTTAGTTTTCCCTCAAATGTATCTTTTTAAAGGGTAAATTTAAACAAAAGGTAAAGAAAAAAGGGTTACAACCTCCTCCCGTACCTCTTCTCTTAATCGACGCTGGCGCGAACAAAAGTTAATTTACGTTCGAGCGACTGAAACGCGTCTTCTTTCGTAAATGCTACGTTACTTATTATTAACATTTGCAACAAATGCAACTTATTATTAACATTGATTCTCTTATAATCGTTAAAAACTATCGGATTAATTGGTTGGGTCCAAGAGACAAATTTTAATTACCAAAAAAAACGCCATGTTTCGCGGAAATGCGTATCGGCGACGTAATATCTCCCTCTCTAAACGGACATCAAAGAAGGATATACGTGCGCAACGAGTTACGAAGTGCATAAATCAGACAAACTGTCAAACTCAAATTTATATAAAACGAACGAATGCGTTCGTCCCGTGAACAAAAATGAATACAAAAATGAATAAAAAAATTAATACAAAAATTACGTACACAGAACGCATATAACTTTTTTCACATATTTTTTTCTGCCATGTCAAAGTAAAAAGAATTGACGTATTCGAAACGTACGCTTCTTTAAGCAAATGTCGGTACAAACGGTATCGCACAATGCAATCTTTTGTAATCCTATGTAATCCTTTTTCTAATTCACCTACGTATTTTTCTGTTACGTCAAAATAACAAAATATCGGCGTATCTAAATTAAAGTTACTTTATCAGATTGTATGGTAAAGTTACCGAGAGACTTACTACGAGAGAATCGCTAGACTCGGTTGCTAGGAAACAACATTTTATAAATTTATAGCCTAGTCGATATTTGAGTCGATAGTTTAGTGAGAAACTAACATTTATATTTAAAATTATAGCAGACGTTTTAACAATCGAATTATTTAATAATGAATACGATAGAAGAATTAAATACGATAGAAGAAACACTTTTACTCAACTTAGAAAGTACACGCTAAAGCTGCGAGCAAGGAGAAACATGCGAGCGAGTCGAAAAATTTCATACGATCGATTGTCTTGCTGCTTCTACCGAACGATAACGTGCGATAATTGCACGTTTACAAAGACTGTACGTTACACAATGAGCATACTAAGGTATTTCATAGAAGCTTTCCTTGCAATCGCGTTCCACGTAAGTACAAAAAGTACTAGATTCGACGTGGAATCTCTCTGCCCCCTCTCTGTGTTTCACTTGCAAGGTAGGCGCGGGTTTTCCTTTCACCCGGGCCAGTCAGCTCGAGTAGGCCTAACTGCATATACATACGTACACGCTTAATATCTCGTTGAACGCGCATACGTTCCTACGTAACAACTTCACAGGAATATTTTCCATGGCTGCGCGCTTATGAACGCGCCTTCTAACCTTAATCGCATATACCTTTTTCTCGTTTTCTCGTTTTCTCGTTTTCTCGTTTTCTCGTTTCTTCTTTTTCCTCTT
>NW_022884992.1:0-20794 GCF_011952205.1 Bombus bifarius
CAGACGTCCATCTCAGCAGGGGCGCAACTTTCGAGCATCTTTCTCAGTCTGTCATGTCTGTCCTTATATGATTGTTTGCCGTCTAAGGTTTTTAAAGTATATCTACCTCCTTCCAAAATCTTTGCTATCTCGAATGGACTTCTGAATTTCGGATCTAACTTCGTCTAGTTTCTTTCCTCGTTTTTGCATAATACAAAATCACCAAGGTTAAACCTAACTACCTTAGCTTTAGTTTTGTCAACTCCACCTTTATCGTATCTAGCACCAATTTCTATATCCTCTATTGCCCGCTGTCTTACATTAGAGATATCTACTTCTTTTTCTTCGATATTATCGGGTATCAACGAGTCGTAAGGTCTTTGCTGTTCCACCAATTAATAGTTCCAATGGGCTCGATTTAGTCACGCGGTTGGTGGTGCAATTTAAAGCCAGCCGTATTTTGCCAACCGCGTCTAGCCACGATCGCCCGGTCGTTTCTATGATCGTGAACATAATTTTCAACGTACCGTAATACGCTCTACCTGACCGTTGGCCCTACTCGCACCGGTTGAGATTAAGTGGAGTTTTAGTGTTCACCTTGCCAGAAATCTTGGAATTCTTTACCCGTTAGGACACCTCTCTTGATCCGCTATTATCCGGCAAGGACTGCCGAATAAAAATATAGTACTTAAGTGTTTTAACGGTACTAAGGAAATCTACTTTACGAGTATGATGCAGATATGCGAATTTAGTGAAGACGTCGACCAAAACAATGACATATTTTTTCGAACCACTTTTACCGCTTAGTTTGTCCGTTATGTCCACGCGAACTGTATGCCAAGGTATGCTGGTCTTAGGTATAGGATGTAATTCAGCTCGTATTTTACCTGAACTGGCCTTCGAAACTTGACAAGCGTGACAGTTCTCTACGAATTCGCGAACATACTCCGCCATTTCTTCGAACCAGTGACACTCGCACAGTTTCTCAAGCGTTTTATCCCAACCTAAGTGCATAATTGACTGTTGCACATGGTTAATAACGGACCACTTAAGCCCTCTTGGAGCGATGGGCAAGCAGAGAGTTTTACCTATTCTCTGTATTTTACGATGAAGGGTACCGGACCGTAACTCATACGTATTCGCGACGTCTTCCGCGAGCTCTTCGTTCTGTAATTTATTGACGATCCCAGAAATTTGGGAGTCGCGACGTTATTCCACTAATAGCTAGTCTTCGGAGATTTCGGTCAGATTGATTTCCTTCTCTATGACTTCGTTGATCGTAAGGTGATCCAAGTCTACGGGATTTCGCGAGACAAAATTTACGTGGGCCATTCGTTTACCTTCCCGGTACAGAATGTCAAAAGTAAAAGTTTGTAAGTAAGCCCACCACCTGTAAACCCTGTCATTTAAATTTACCTTACTACTGGATGCCTTCAAAGGATTACAATCGTAGACGACAAGAAATTCTCGTCCGCGGAGTTAATGACGGAAATGCTTGACGGCGTTCACAACTGCTAACGTTTCTAGTTCGTAAGAATACCTAGATTCCGCAGGGCTACTTCTTATACTGTAATATTCTATTACTCTATTTTTATCTTCAATCTTGTGCATTAAAATAACCTCATATCCATCCGAACTAGCGTCGATACGAAGTTCTATCGGGTAGTTCGGGTCAAATACCATTAACACCGGCGCGTCGGTCAGGGCGTAAATTACCTTTTGCCTTATTTTTCCATGCCTATCTGTCCAAGTCATGTTTTTATTTTCGGAAGTAAGCGCATACAAGGGTTTCATTACCCGTGAAAATTTAGGGACGAATTTTCGGAAATAAAGGGCTAAACCTATGAACTGCCTGAGCTGTGTGACGGTCGTTGACGCAGGTAAAGAACTCAAGGCGTGCATTTTACCCGGATTGGGACGAACTTCTCCGTCGTAAATTACATATTCCAAATAGAGTACCGATGCCTTTAGAAAAGAACATTTTGAAAAGTTAAAGGAGAATCCGGCTTTTACAACGGTATCTAGTACGGTGTGCAATACTTTTAGAGCTTGATCTATCGAGTCGGCAATAATTAGGGGATCATCCAAATAGACGACAACATAAGAATGGCACGTTGGCTGTTGTACGTGTTTTCAAAGGAATCTCAAGAACGATCTCTCGTTTCGTTTGTTCGCAACCTCGAAATCAGCAGCCGCTGCTGAATGGAACGAAGGAAAATGTAGTACAGATCACTCCGACCAAATGATTTCTTATGTCACCGCAATTAAAAAGGGTCAAATGCTACAGAAGACTTGGCACGCGACTACTCCTGAGGATTTCCGTAGTAAACGTTTTGATGGTTTACAAAATTGTAGCAAGGAAGAACATAAATATTAGAATATTTAGACAAGTATGAGCTGCACAATTATTAGGGTTGTCCGAAAGTATAAGAATCCCCATTTTCGACGGGGTCAGCCTAGTATCGCCGTCCCGAAAATGACTTCCGGAAGAAACATTAAACGCGCACGCACTTATGTTATGCAAATAAAGGACATCGAATGGATCGAACAAAGGCACAAAAGAATTCGAAGAAAACAACAACTTATTATCCAAATTGTTCATCGAGGGTAATCAATGCTGTATACTTCCTAGAATTAGGATGAATAGGGATTTGGAGAAACCCGCCGGCCATGTCCAGAATAATAAAATATCTCGCTTTTGCAATCTCGCGACTTGATCCGCAATGAGGGGTAAAGGATACCGATCCGCGACCGTATATTTATTTAGTTCTCGAAAATCTACCTATCATCTATCTGAACCATTGTTCGTCTTCACGAGTAACACAGGGCTCGCGAACGGTGAATTACTAGGCTTTATGATTTTTGGCTGTAATTAAGTCGCTTGTTCTATCACGTACTATTCTGCGCTCGCGAAGTCTATTAGGACTCCTTGTACGGCGATGTTAGGATCAATTAATTGTACTTCTAACTGGCCTGTATTTTTTGTACGGGTACGTAGGGAACCCGTAACGGATGAATCTCTGAATTTTCGAAAAGAAAGATTAATCGACTTTTATCACTACCACGTACCTCATTGTCAACTTCATTAACATCGATCTCGTTTTCAGCGGTTTTATTACAGGCATTAATTATTTTTGTTTTACACATAGCGAGGCTATTTTGTGTAATATTACGTCAAAATCTTGGCCTAAAATTTAACGAGCAATCGCGATATCGTATTGTTAAATAACTATCAGCGAGAACATGAAAAGTTTATCTCTAACCACCGACACCTGCAATGGACAAGATTTGAGCGATACGTTTAGTACCAATATTTCTTATTCCTCGCATTACTACTATATCAATCGTTCTTTTGCCAGAGATTCTCAATACTACGGATTCTTTAATTTGCGAACACTCGGCTCCGAAATCGGGGTAAAATGGAAACGACTCACCCGGATGGCTTGATCTACCAGTTAGCGCCTCCACTGCGTAGAAGTCGATTCGACACTCGGTATTGAAATTATATTCAGGGCACTGCTTTGTAAAGGATCTTCCTCCATAATCAGATTGGTAGCTGCGCACCATGCAGCGGAGTCGAAAAATTGTTAGGTTCCACACTCGATTTTTGCACTAGCGACGGAATTAACTCGCGCACGATGGTCGTAAGCTCTTGCACTGTTATAATCGGCACTGATCCCACTTCTGATGTCGGAGCGGACATTAGAATTAGGGTTAGGGGCGTGAAACGAATCTTCGTTTGGGTTACACGTTGTCGTTGTGCAATAGAGAAGACATCGGCTAGTGCAAATACGATTATTATAGAGCCGGACAAGTAACCGTGGTAGTTAGGCACTCGAGAAACTAATGACAATGATCCTAGGTTCAATAACGAATCCGCGGTCGACGGGATGATAGATGAACGTACTCACAAAATCTAAGTCGGATGCGTGATATTCACTGGTCGTAAAGGGTTACTCCTCTCATCATTGAGATCGCGAACGAGAATGCCTTTCCTGTCCCGATGATGCCACAGAGGAAAACTATAATGGGGTGTGTCTAAGGACACGAGATCATCGGATTCGTCGAGAAAAGCCTTCGTTCAGAAAGTAAGGGAAATTGGCGTTGCTGCTAATTGGTCAATCTCCATATCGGTGGTTAGAAAAGGATGTTAGCCGCCCTCGAGGGAAAGTTGCTAGTGGGAGACGCCACTAGTTGAAAAATATGTCTCCCCTATCTTCCCGTAGTTGGGACAAAGACTGTTTGTCTGTTTGAAGGACTTTAGTTAACTAAACCTTAAGATTTATAACGGGCTCTCGGGCTAGCCGAACATGTCCTGCGGAGACGCATCGACATCTGGCAATCATCTTACTCGAAGAATAGGGTCTGCGTGTGGCGAGCCACGGGACAGAAACCGTTGGAATGTTTATTGTCTCGTGTCGCCCCGAATATTTCTTTTAAGGAGAGCTATAGAATTACTCCATACCTTGTTAGGCAAAACGTTCATCCCGTGACCGCGGCTACGTTCGGCGACTGACTGTCGCCTCGAGCCCAAGCTCATTATCACGACTCTCGAACAATTACAATCGGGTTGAATAACTACAATTGTTCAATTACAGCTATAGTAGACTCTAGGTTACAATGTTGCGGGATTATCCAAAATTCCAAAGGCTCCGCTGTTCTTTCATCTCCGACACGGCCTTCCTGACTATCACACGTCCTCGTGTGTAACTAAAATATCGTGTTTTCTTTCATTAGATTCAACTGACATTATTTACGATTTAACTAAATGTCCAAGCAAGTCAAGGGTCCAGTGCAATAACAAAATTTCGTTCGGAGGCTTGACAACACAAAACTAAAAGAGAACAAGAATTTGTAGCGTTATAATTTGTATTCAAAGTGCTAGTTGCGTTCTGTGAGTCGCCAGACCGTAATGACACGACAGATCATGTTCGATTTCGTACACTGATGAATCTCAGTTGGTTGGATCATATTGCTACGTTGGGTGTATCACTATGGGTATATTGCAGATGTATGAAACATCACAGTGGATATATTGCAGACACGCAAAACGTCACTGTGGGTATATTACAGATGTATGAGACATCACAGTGGATATATTGCAGATACGCAAAACGTCACTGTGGGTATATTACAGATACATGAAACATCACAGTGGATATATTGCAAATACGCAAACGTCACTGTGGGTATATCACAGATGTATGAGACATCACAGTGGATATATTGCAGATACGCAAACGTCACTGTGGGTATATTACAGATGTATGAGACATCACAGTGGATATATTGCAGACACGCAAAACGTCACTGTGGGTATATCACAGATGTATGAGACATCACAGTGGATATATTGCAGATACGCAAAACGTCACTGTGGGTATATTACAGATATATGAGACATCACAGTGGATATATTGCAGATACGCAAAACGTCACTGTGGGTATATTACAGATATATGAGACATCACAGTGGATATATTGCAGATACGCAAAACGTCACTGTGGGTATATTACAGATGTGTGAGACATCACAGTGGATATATTGCAGATACGCAAAACGTCACTGTGGGTATATTACAGATGTGTGAGACATCACAGTGGATATATTGCAGATACGCAAAACGTCACTGTGGGTATACACTACGACCACAACGTGGTGTTAATGATCCTCTGAGGTCAGTGCACTTGCATCGTTATTATCACCATCGTTGTCATCACCACAGACGTCCATCTCAGCAGGGGCGCAACTTTCTAGCATCTTTCTCAGTCTGTCATGTCTGTCCTTATATGATTGTTTGCCGTCTAAGGTTTTTAAAGTATATCTACCTCCTTCCAAAATCTTTGCTATCTCGAATGGACTTCTGAATTTCGGATCTAACTTCGTCTAGTTTCTTTCCTCGTTTTTGCATAATACAAAATCACCAAGGTTAAACCTAACTACCTTAGTTTTAGTTTTGTCAACTCCACCTTTATCGTACCTAGCACTAATTTCTATATCCTCTATTGCCCGCTGTCTTACATCAGAGATATCTACTTCTTTTTCTTCGATATTATCGGTTATCAATGAGTCGTAAGGTCTTTGCTGTTCCACCAATTAATAGTTCCAATGGGCTCGATTTAGTCACGCGGTTGGTGGTGCAATTTAAAGCCAGCCGTATTTTTGCCAACCGCGTCTAGCCACGATCGCCCGGTCGTTTCTATGATCGTGAACATAATTTTCAACGTACCGTAATACGCTCTACCTGACCGTTGGCCCTACTCGCACCGGTTGAGATTAAGTGGAGTTTTAGTGTTCACCTTGCCAGAAATCTTGGAATTCTTTACCCGTTAGGACACCTCTCTTGGTCCGCTATTATCCGGCAAGGACTGCCGAATAAAAATATAGTACTTAAGTGCTTTACCGGTACTAAGGAAATCTACTTTGCGAGTATGATGCAGATATGCGAATTTAGTGAAGACGTCGACCAAAACAATGACATACTCTTTCGAACCACTTTTACCGCTTAGTTTGCCCGTTATGTCCACGTGAACTGTATGCCAAGGTATGCTGGTCTTAGGTATAGGATGTAATTCAGCTTGTATTTTACCTGAACTGGCCTTTGAAACTTGACAAGCGTGACAGTTCTCTACGAATTGGCGAACATACTCCGCCATTCCTTCGAACCAGTAACACTCGCACGGTTTCTCAAGCGTTTTATCCCAACCTAATTGACTGTTGCACATGGTTAATAACAGATCATCTAAAACCTCTGGGAACAATGGACAAGCAGAGAGTCCTGCCTTTTCTCTGTATTTTACGATGAAGGGTACCGGACCGTAACTCATACGTATTCGCGACGTCTTCCGCGAGCTCTTCGTTCTGTAATTTATTGACGATCCCAGAAATTTGGGAGTCGCGACGTTATTCCACTAATAGCTAGTCTTCGGAGATTTCGGTCAGATTGATTTCCTTCTCTATGACTTCGTTGATCGTAAGGTGATCCAAGTCTACGGGATTTCGCGAGACAAAATTTACGTGGGCCATTCGTTTACCTTCCCGGTACAGAATGTCAAAAGTAAAAGTTTGTAAGTAAGCCCACCACCTGTAAACCCTGTCATTTAAATTTACCTTACTACTGGAAGCCTTCAAAGGATTACAATCGGAGACGACAAGAAATTCTCGTCCGTGGAGATAATGACGGAAGTGCTTGACGGCGTTTACAACTGCTAGCGTTTCTAATTCGTAGGAATGATACCTAGATTCTGCAGGGCTAGTTCTTTTGCTGTAATATTCCACTACTTGATTTTTACCTTCAACCCTGTGCATTAAAATGACCTCCTATCCATCCGAACTAGCGTCGATACGAAGTTCTATCGGGTAGTTCGGGTCAAATACCATTAACACCGGCGCGTCGGTCAGGGCGGAAATTACCTTTTGCCTTATTTTTCCATGCCTATCTGTCCAAGTCATGTTTTTATTATCGGAAGTAAGCGCATACAAGGGTTTCATTACCCGTGAAAATTTAGGGACGAATTTTCGGAAATAAAGGGCTAAACCTATGAACTGCCTGAGCTGTGTGACGGTCGTTGACGCAGGTAAAGAACTCAAGGCGTGCATTTTACCCGGATTGGGACGAACTTCTCCGACGTAAATTACATATTCCAAATAGAGTACCGATGCCTTTAGAAAAGAACATTTTGAAAAGTTAAAGGAGAATCCGGCTTTTACAAGGGTATCTAGTACGGTGTGCAATACTTTTAGAGCTTGATCTATCGAGTCGGCAATAATTAGGACATCATCCAAATAGACGACAACGTACGAATGGCACGTTGGCTGTTATACGTGTTTTCAAAGGAATCTCAAGAATGGTCTCTCGTTTCGTTTGTTCGCAACATTGAAATCAGCAGCCGCTGCTGAATACAATGAAGGAAAGTGTAGTACAGATCACTCTGACCAAATGATTTCTTATGTTACCACAATTAAAAAGGGTCAAATGCTACAGAAGACTTGGCACGCGACTACTCCTGAGGATTTCCGTAGTAAACGTTTTGATGGTTTACAAAATTGTAGCAAGGAAGAACATAAATATTAGAATATTTAGACAAGTATGAGCTGCACAATTATTAGGGTTGTCCGAAAGTATAAGAATCCCCATTTTCGACGGGGTCAGCCTAGTATCGCCGTCCCGAAAATGACTTCCGGAAGAAACATTAAACGCGCACGCACTTATGTTATGCAAATAAAGGACATCGAATGGATCGAACAAAGGCACAAAAGAATTCGAAGAAAACAACAACTTATTATCCAAATTGTTCATCGAGGGTAATCAATGCTGTATACTTCCTAGAATTAGGATGAATAGGGATTTGGAGAAACCCGCCGGCCATGTCCAGAATAATAAAATATCTCGCTTTTGCAATCTCGCGACTTGATCCGCAATGAGGGGTGTTTATTCGACCAATCGCGGGGAGACGTAATCGCAAGGAGAGACGTCAACGGGGGTCGTAAATCCCCGTTACGATTATAACAATCGACACCACGAATTGATCGATCCCCTGATTTCCGTTGAGATAATAGGGGTGATTGAGGTTGTATAACCCTGGGAGTCACAGAATTATAAATTATATATTTCCAGCACTTAGATTACACTGACGTAGAGAAATAAGCAATTAACAACTTGTCGCACGAAGCTAAGATAGATATATGCGTTAGAGCAGGGCTCTTATAATTAGATTTAGTGTATTAGTGGACGTAGCACTATGAGATTTAGGAGAGGAAATGTATGCTCGACAATACCGAGACCGGCTCTCGCGTTATGCTTAGACTGCCCCGCTGGGCATTAGCGTATACTTAGTAGTTGACTTTTCCACCGATGTAGAAGAAGTGAAGTTGAGTGACGATGCTGTGTCCGAGGAAAGCTAAGGATGGGTGTGTCTAGCGCACGGGACCATCGGATTTGTTGGTGCCGATGTTATTTAGGAGAGTGAGGGAATAGGCTTCGTTTTTAATTGGTTAAACGAAGGGTCTTAACTGCCCTCGAGAGAAAGTGGTTAGTGGGAGGAAAGTTGCAGCGTGCGTGAGAAAAACCAACTTTCCCTTGTCCAGCCGTGGTAGACAGTAGTGTTTAGAAATTCCTCGGAACCAGATGTTTGTTTTGTTTAAAGGACCTTTGCAGGCAAGTGACTCGGGTTTATGACGGATGCTTAAGGCTATTGAGGGTACGCCGTACGGAAGAGCGGACATCTGGTGTCCGTCTGGCCCGCGGTGTGTGACCTGGGCCAGGCAGAGAGTCGCCCGGCGTAACATCCTCCCCCCGTTGAGAGGGTACCGATCAAAATTTCATTAAAGGTGGAGTTAATTGGAACAGCCGCCCGACTCCTTGTTGATTGCTGACTGTCCTTATTCTGCTTGATCGGGTTGGCTCGCTGGTAGGACGAGCTGTGTGGCACGTCGTTCCAAGATGCTCGTTGCCGTATGACTTGTGGTAGTCTGGATGAGGCCGTTGTCGCCAGGGTGCCTTCGAAGATACGGTCGAAAGTCCGGTGCGTTGAGGATATGTTGTCTTCCTTGCGTTCTGGATCGCCGTGGTCATCTGCATTGCCTGGCGATTTTCTATTGTGGCTCGCGAACCAGGAAGTGTCGTGAAACAGCTCGGCCCATGAAGTATCGTGAGACACCTCGTCCCAGGAGGTGTCGTTGTACAACTCGCCGATTTCACAAAGGCAGGTGAAATCCGTGGGTGGTCGCACAATGAAGACGTGAAGGAGGTCTACGGTGGATTGGGGGACAGGGCTCCCCCCGCTGATCCATTCGTATCGCGCCTTCTTGATGATGCTTGGTGGTTGGACCGGCGTGGTCCAGTTTACTGCGAAAGACAGAATTAGAGACATCTTACCTTCCGTTTGGTTAGGTTTGGATCTGGAGTGGGAAGATTTTGCATCTCGGTCCAAGATGCTCGGCTCCGTATGAGTCATTGCCGTCCGTAGGTGCCGTAGCTGCCAGGGAAAATGGATGGCCAGGCCTAAGGGTTGTTGCGTTGAGAGCAAGTGGTCCACCTTGTAGGCTGCACTGACATCGACGAGTGTGGTGTTTTGTTTCAGCCCATTCGTCGGTGTGCTCCATTTCGGCGATAATGTAGTAGGAGACGGCATGTCGGCTGGTAAGGTTTCATCCGTCTGTTGATCCAGAGACTCTTGAGCGGCTGTCTGATTCAAAGCGTCTGATGGCGTGGAATCAGATTGTTGCGATGCTGATGATGTGAGCGAGGTTGTCGTTGGGTCTCGGGTGGGTGACACGTTGTGAGTGTCACGCGATGAGGTCCGCATGTCATGCGACAAGATCGGCGTCCGAGTCGATGCGATATTCTCCGTCGGCTCGGGTTTCACGCATGAATCGCGTGTTTTTGTTGTCGACGGGGTTGTTGCTGATATTTGTTCAAAGAGACCTAGGAACCGCACGTCAAGCTCCCGATGCTCTTGCGATAACGAATCTAAACCCTCAGCTTCCCCCTCATCTAACCCATCTAGCTCGTCTTGAACCGCGAGTATCGTCCTCCAAATTTCATCGAACGAGTTGCGGCAAGATATTAGGAAGAGTCTGTTTGCCTTCCCAGACGCTTCGTATTCATCGAGTTCGCGCCTTATGGTTGCAAGTCGACGGGCTACGGCGCCTCGTCTCCGCCGTAACGTGCTGATTAGTTCAGCTTGGGCCATATTTGATTTTACTAACCGGAACGATCTTGCTTGATCAAATGGACGTTGATCTGGGACTCGGTTGATGATCGTTACGATGCGGCGTTGGCTCGTGTAGATGCTGAGCGACGGAGGTGCTCCTCTCCGATGGCTGTTCCCTTGATCAGCTGACTAAGTGGTTGGAACTTGGATTTCACGCGACACTGTATAGTCACTGGTCAGTGCACTTTTTGGGCGACACGAAATCCGGCTCGAAGGACCATGTTTATTCGACCAATCGCGGGGAGACGTAATCGCAAGGAGAGACGTCAACGGGGGTCGTAAATCCCCGTTACGATTATAACAATCGACACCACGAATTGATCGATCCCCTGATTTCCGTTGAGATAATAGGGGTGATTGAGGTTGTATAACCCTGGGAGTCACAGAATTATAAATTATATATTTCCAGCACTTAGATTACACTGACGTAGAGAAATAAGCAATTAACAACTTGTCGCACGAAGCTAAGATAGATATATGCGTTAGAGCAGGGCTCTTATAATTAGATTTAGTGTATTAGTGGACGTAGCACTATGAGATTTAGGAGAGGAAATGTATGCTCGACAATACCGAGACCGGCTCTCGCGTTATGCTTAGACTGCCCCGCTGGGCATTAGCGTATACTTAGTAGTTGACTTTTCCACCGATGTAGAAGAAGTGAAGTTGAGTGACGATGCTGTGTCCGAGGAAAGCTAAGGATGGGTGTGTCTAGCGCACGGGACCATCGGATTTGTTGGTGCCGATGTTATTTAGGAGAGTGAGGGAATAGGCTTCGTTTTTAATTGGTTAAACGAAGGGTCTTAACTGCCCTCGAGAGAAAGTGGTTAGTGGGAGGAAAGTTGCAGCGTGCGTGAGAAAAACCAACTTTCCCTTGTCCAGCCGTGGTAGACAGTAGTGTTTAGAAATTCCTCGGAACCAGATGTTTGTTTTGTTTAAAGGACCTTTGCAGGCAAGTGACTCGGGTTTATGACGGATGCTTAAGGCTATTGAGGGTACGCCGTACGGAAGAGCGGACATCTGGTGTCCGTCTGGCCCGCGGTGTGTGACCTGGGCCAGGCAGAGAGTCGCCCGGCGTAACAAGGGGTAAAGGATACCGATCCGCGACCGTATATTTATTTAGTTCTCGAAAATCTACCTATCATCTATCTGAACCATTGTTCGTCTTCACGAGTAACACAGGGCTCGCGAACGGTGAATTACTAGGCTTTATGATTTTTGGCTTGTTAATTAAGTCGCTTGTTCTATCACGTACTATTCTGCGCTCGCGAAGTCTATTAGGACTCCTTGTACGGCGATGTTAGGATCAATTAATTGTACTTCTAACTGGCCTGTATTTTTTGTACGGGTACGTAGGGAACCCGTAACGGATGAATCTCTGAATTTTCGAAAAGAAAGATTAATCGACTTTTATCACTACCACGTACCTCATTGTCAACTTCATTAACATCGATCTCGTTTTCAGCGGTTTTATTACAGGCATTAATTATTTTTGTTTTACACATAGCGAGGCTATTTTGTGTAATATTACGTCAAAATCTTGGCCTAAAATTTAACGAGCAATCGCGATATCGTATTGTTAAATAACTATCAGCGAGAACATGAAAAGTTTATCTCTAACCACCGACACCTGCAATGGACAAGATTTGAGCGATACGTTTAGTACCAATATTTCTTATTCCTCGCATTACTACTATATCAATCGTTCTTTTGCCAGTGATTCTCAAGACTACGGATTCTTTAATTTGCGAACACTCGGCTCCGAAATCGGGGTAAAATGGAAACGACTCACCCGGATGGCTTGATCTACCAGTTAGCGCCTCCACTGCGTAGAAGTCGATTCGACACTCGGTATTGAAATTATATTGAGGGCACTGCTTTGTAAAGGATCTTCCTCCATAATCAGATTGGTAGCTGCGCACCATGCAGCGGAGTCGAAAAATTGTTAGGTTCCACACTCGATTTTTGCACTAGCGACGGAATTAACTCGCGCACGATGGTCGTAAGCTCTTGCACTGTTATAATCGGCACTGATCCCACTTCTGATGTCGGAGCGGACATTAGAATTAGGGTTAGGGGCGTGAAACGAATCTTCGTTTGGGTTACACGTTGTCGTTGTGCAATAGAGAAGACATCGGCTAGTGCAAATACGATTATTATAGAGCCGGACAAGTAACCGTGGTAGTTAGGCACTCGAGAAACTAATGACAATGATCCTAGGTTCAATAACGAATCCGCGGTCGACGGGATGATAGATGAACGTACTCACAAAATCTAAGTCGGATGCGTGATATTCACTGGTCGTAAAGGGTTACTCCTCTCATCATTGAGATCGCGAACGAGAATGCCTTTCCTGTCCCGATGATGCCACAGAGGAAAACTATAATGGGGTGTGTCTAAGGACACGAGATCATCGGATTCGTCGAGAAAAGCCTTCGTTCAGAAAGTAAGGGAAATTGGCGTTGCTGCTAATTGGTCAATCTCCATATCGGTGGTTAGAAAAGGATGTTAGCCGCCCTCGAGGGAAAGTTGCTAGTGGGAGACGCCACTAGTTGAAAAATATGTCTCCCCTATCTTCCCGTAGTTGGGACAAAGACTGTTTGTCTGTTTGAAGGACTTTAGTTAACTAAACCTTAAGATTTATAACGGGCTCTCGGGCTAGCCGAACATGTACTGCGGAGACGCATCGACATCTGGCAATCATCTTACTCGAAGAATAGGGTCTGCGTGTGGCGAGCCACGGGACAGAAACCGTTGGAATGTTTATTGTCTCGTGTCGCCCCGAATATTTCTTTTAAGGAGAGCTATAGAATTACTCCATACCTTGTTAGGCAAAACGTTCATCCCGTGACCGCGGCTACGTTCGGCGACTGACTGTCGCCTCGAGCCCAAGCTCATTATCACGACTCTCGAACAATTACAATCGGGTTGAATAACTACAATTGTTCAATTACAGCTATAGTAGACTCTAGGTTACAATGTTGCGGGATTATCCAAAATTCCAAAGGCTCCGCTGTTCTTTCATCTCCGACACGGCCTTCCTGACTATCACACGTCCTCGTGTGTAACTAAAATATCGTGTTTTCTTTCATTAGATTCAACTGACATTATTTACGATTTAACTAAATGTCCAAGCAAGTCAAGGGTCCAGTGCAATAACAAAATTTCGTTCGGAGGCTTGACAACACAAAACTAAAAGAGAACAAGAATTTGTAGCGTTATAATTTGTATTCAAAGTGCTAGTTGCGTTCTGTGAGTCGCCAGACCGTAATGACACGACAGATCATGTTCGATTTCGTACACTGATGAATCTCAGTTGGTTGGATCATATTGCTACGTTGGGTGTATCACTATGGGTATATTGCAGATGTATGAAACATCACAGTGGATATATTGCAGACACGCAAAACGTCACTGTGGGTATATTACAGATGTATGAGACATCACAGTGGATATATTGCAGATACGCAAAACGTCACTGTGGGTATATTACAGATACATGAAACATCACAGTGGATATATTGCAAATACGCAAACGTCACTGTGGGTATATCACAGATGTATGAGACATCACAGTGGATATATTGCAGATACGCAAACGTCACTGTGGGTATATTACAGATGTATGAGACATCACAGTGGATATATTGCAGACACGCAAAACGTCACTGTGGGTATATCACAGATGTATGAGACATCACAGTGGATATATTGCAGATACGCAAAACGTCACTGTGGGTATATTACAGATATATGAGACATCACAGTGGATATATTGCAGATACGCAAAACGTCACTGTGGGTATATTACAGATATATGAGACATCACAGTGGATATATTGCAGATACGCAAAACGTCACTGTGGGTATATTACAGATGTGTGAGACATCACAGTGGATATATTGCAGATACGCAAAACGTCACTGTGGGTATATTACAGATGTGTGAGACATCACAGTGGATATATTGCAGATACGCAAAACGTCACTGTGGGTATACACTACGACCACAACGTGGTGTTAATGATCCTCTGAGGTCAGTGCACTTGCATCGTTATTATCACCATCGTTGTCATCACCACAGACGTCCATCTCAGCAGGGGCGCAACTTTCTAGCATCTTTCTCAGTCTGTCATGTCTGTCCTTATATGATTGTTTGCCGTCTAAGGTTTTTAAAGTATATCTACCTCCTTCCAAAATCTTTGCTATCTCGAATGGACTTCTGAATTTCGGATCTAACTTCGTCTAGTTTCTTTCCTCGTTTTTGCATAATACAAAATCACCAAGGTTAAACCTAACTACCTTAGTTTTAGTTTTGTCAACTCCACCTTTATCGTACCTAGCACTAATTTCTATATCCTCTATTGCCCGCTGTCTTACATCAGAGATATCTACTTCTTTTTCTTCGATATTATCGGTTATCAATGAGTCGTAAGGTCTTTGCTGTTCCACCAATTAATAGTTCCAATGGGCTCGATTTAGTCACGCGGTTGGTGGTGCAATTTAAAGCCAGCCGTATTTTTGCCAACCGCGTCTAGCCACGATCGCCCGGTCGTTTCTATGATCGTGAACATAATTTTCAACGTACCGTAATACGCTCTACCTGACCGTTGGCCCTACTCGCACCGGTTGAGATTAAGTGGAGTTTTAGTGTTCACCTTGCCAGAAATCTTGGAATTCTTTACCCGTTAGGACACCTCTCTTGGTCCGCTATTATCCGGCAAGGACTGCCGAATAAAAATATAGTACTTAAGTGCTTTACCGGTACTAAGGAAATCTACTTTGCGAGTATGATGCAGATATGCGAATTTAGTGAAGACGTCGACCAAAACAATGACATACTCTTTCGAACCACTTTTACCGCTTAGTTTGCCCGTTATGTCCACGTGAACTGTATGCCAAGGTATGCTGGTCTTAGGTATAGGATGTAATTCAGCTTGTATTTTACCTGAACTGGCCTTTGAAACTTGACAAGCGTGACAGTTCTCTACGAATTGGCGAACATACTCCGCCATTCCTTCGAACCAGTAACACTCGCACGGTTTCTCAAGCGTTTTATCCCAACCTAATTGACTGTTGCACATGGTTAATAACAGATCATCTAAAACCTCTGGGAACAATGGACAAGCAGAGAGTCCTGCCTTTTCTCTGTATTTTACGATGAAGGGTACCGGACCGTAACTCATACGTATTCGCGACGTCTTCCGCGAGCTCTTCGTTCTGTAATTTATTGACGATCCCAGAAATTTGGGAGTCGCGACGTTATTCCACTAATAGCTAGTCTTCGGAGATTTCGGTCAGATTGATTTCCTTCTCTATGACTTCGTTGATCGTAAGGTGATCCAAGTCTACGGGATTTCGCGAGACAAAATTTACGTGGGCCATTCGTTTACCTTCCCGGTACAGAATGTCAAAAGTAAAAGTTTGTAAGTAAGCCCACCACCTGTAAACCCTGTCATTTAAATTTACCTTACTACTGGAAGCCTTCAAAGGATTACAATCGGAGACGACAAGAAATTCTCGTCCGTGGAGATAATGACGGAAGTGCTTGACGGCGTTTACAACTGCTAGCGTTTCTAATTCGTAGGAATGATACCTAGATTCTGCAGGGCTAGTTCTTTTGCTGTAATATTCCACTACTTGATTTTTACCTTCAACCCTGTGCATTAAAATGACCTCCTATCCATCCGAACTAGCGTCGATACGAAGTTCTATCGGGTAGTTCGGGTCAAATACCATTAACACCGGCGCGTCGGTCAGGGCGGAAATTACCTTTTGCCTTATTTTTCCATGCCTATCTGTCCAAGTCATGTTTTTATTATCGGAAGTAAGCGCATACAAGGGTTTCATTACCCGTGAAAATTTAGGGACGAATTTTCGGAAATAAAGGGCTAAACCTATGAACTGCCTGAGCTGTGTGACGGTCGTTGACGCAGGTAAAGAACTCAAGGCGTGCATTTTACCCGGATTGGGACGAACTTCTCCGACGTAAATTACATATTCCAAATAGAGTACCGATGCCTTTAGAAAAGAACATTTTGAAAAGTTAAAGGAGAATCCGGCTTTTACAAGGGTATCTAGTACGGTGTGCAATACTTTTAGAGCTTGATCTATCGAGTCGGCAATAATTAGGACATCATCCAAATAGACGACAACGTACGAATGGCACGTTGGCTGTTATACGTGTTTTCAAAGGAATCTCAAGAATGGTCTCTCGTTTCGTTTGTTCGCAACATCGAAATCAGCAGCCGCTGCTGAATACAATGAAGGAAAGTGTAGTACAGATCACTCTGACCAAATGATTTCTTATGTTACCACAATTAAAAAGGGTCAAATGCTACAGAAGACTTGGCACGCGACTACTCCTGAGGATTTCCGTAGTAAACGTTTTGATGGTTTACAAAATTGTAGCAAGGAAGAACATAAATATTAGAATATTTAGACAAGTATGAGCTGCACAATTATTAGGGTTGTCCGAAAGTATAAGAATCCCCATTTTCGACGGGGTCAGCCTAGTATCGCCGTCCCGAAAATGACTTCCGGAAGAAACATTAAACGCGCACGCACTTATGTTATGCACATAAAGGACATCGAATGGATCGAACAAAGGCACAAAAGAATTCGAAGAAAACAACAACTTATTATCCAAATTGTTCATCGAGGGTAATCAATGCTGTATACTTCCTAGAATTAGGATGAATAGGGATTTGGAGAAACCCGCCGGCCATGTCCAGAATAATAAAATATCTCGCTTTTGCAATCTCGCGACTTGATCCGCAATGAGGGGTAAAGGATACCGATCCGCGACCGTATATTTATTTAGTTCTCGAAAATCTACCTATCATCTATCTGAACCATTGTTCGTCTTCACGAGTAACACAGGGCTCGCGAACGGTGAATTACTAGGCTTTATGATTTTTGGCTTGTTAATTAAGTCGCTTGTTCTATCACGTACTATTCTGCGCTCGCGAAGTCTATTAGGACTCCTTGTACGGCGATGTTAGGATCAATTAATTGTACTTCTAACTGGCCTGTATTTTTTGTACGGGTACGTAGGGAACCCGTAACGGATGAATCTCTGAATTTTCGAAAAGAAAGATTAATCGACTTTTATCACTACCACGTACCTCATTGTCAACTTCATTAACATCGATCTCGTTTTCAGCGGTTTTATTACAGGCATTAATTATTTTTGTTTTACACATAGCGAGGCTATTTTGTGTAATATTACGTCAAAATCTTGGCCTAAAATTTAACGAGCAATCGCGATATCGTATTGTTAAATAACTATCAGCGAGAACATGAAAAGTTTATCTCTAACCACCGACACCTGCAATGGACAAGATTTGAGCGATACGTTTAGTACCAATATTTCTTATTCCTCGCATTACTACTATATCAATCGTTCTTTTGCCAGTGATTCTCAAGACTACGGATTCTTTAATTTGCGAACACTCGGCTCCGAAATCGGGGTAAAATGGAAACGACTCACCCGGATGGCTTGATCTACCAGTTAGCGCCTCCACTGCGTAGAAGTCGATTCGACACTCGGTATTGAAATTATATTCAGGGCACTGCTTTGTAAAGGATCTTCCTCCATAATCAGATTGGTAGCTGCGCACCATGCAGCGGAGTCGAAAAATTGTTAGGTTCCACACTCGATTTTTGCACTAGCGACGGAATTAACTCGCGCACGATGGTCGTAAGCTCTTGCACTGTTATAATCGGCACTGATCGCACTTCTGATGTCGGAGCGGACATTAGAATTAGGGTTAGGGGCGTGAAACGAATCTTCGTTTGGGTTACACGTTGTCGTTGTGCAATAGAGAAGACATCGGCTAGTGCAAATACGATTATTATAGAGCCGGACAAGTAACCGTGGTAGTTAGGCACTCGAGAAACTAATGACAATGATCCTAGGTTCAATAACGAATCCGCGGTCGACGGGATGATAGATGAACGTACTCACAAAATCTAAGTCGGATGCGTGATATTCACTGGTCGTAAAGGGTTACTCCTCTCATCATTGAGATCGCGAACGAGAATGCCTTTCCTGTCCCGATGATGCCACAGAGGAAAACTATAATGGGGTGTGTCTAAGGACACGAGATCATCGGATTCGTCGAGAAAAGCCTTCGTTCAGAAAGTAAGGGAAATTGGCGTTGCTGCTAATTGGTCAATCTCCATATCGGTGGTTAGAAAAGGATGTTAGCCGCCCTCGAGGGAAAGTTGCTAGTGGGAGACGCCACTAGTTGAAAAATATGTCTCCCCTATCTTCCCGTAGTTGGGACAAAGACTGTTTGTCTGTTTGAAGGACTTTAGTTAACTAAACCTTAAGATTTATAACGGGCTCTCGGGCTAGCCGAACATGTCCTGCGGAGACGCATCGACATCTGGCAATCATCTTACTCGAAGAATAGGGTCTGCGTGTGGCGAGCCACGGGACAGAAACCGTTGGAATGTTTATTGTCTCGTGTCGCCCCGAATATTTCTTTTAAGGAGAGCTATAGAATTACTCCATACCTTGTTAGGCAAAACGTTCATCCCGTGACCGCGGCTACGTTCGGCGACTGACTGTCGCCTCGAGCCCAAGCTCATTATCACGACTCTCGAACAATTACAATCGGGTTGAATAACTACAATTGTTCAATTACAGCTATAGTAGACTCTAGGTTACAATGTTGCGGGATTATCCAAAATTCCAAAGGCTCCGCTGTTCTTTCATCTCCGACACGGCCTTCCTGACTATCACACGTCCTCGTGTGTAACTAAAATATCGTGTTTTCTTTCATTAGATTCAACTGACATTATTTACGATTTAACTAAATGTCCAAGCAAGTCAAGGGTCCAGTGCAATAACAAAATTTCGTTCGGAGGCTTGACAACACAAAACTAAAAGAGAACAAGAATTTGTAGCGTTATAATTTGTATTCAAAGTGCTAGTTGCGTTCTGTGAGTCGCCAGACCGTAATGACACGACAGATCATGTTCGATTTCGTACACTGATGAATCTCAGTTGGTTGGATCATATTGCTACGTTGGGTGTATCACTATGGGTATATTGCAGATGTATGAAACATCACAGTGGATATATTGCAGACACGCAAAACGTCACTGTGGGTATATTACAGATGTATGAGACATCACAGTGGATATATTGCAGATACGCAAAACGTCACTGTGGGTATATTACAGATACATGAAACATCACAGTGGATATATTGCAAATACGCAAACGTCACTGTGGGTATATCACAGATGTATGAGACATCACAGTGGATATATTGCAGATACGCAAACGTCACTGTGGGTATATTACAGATGTATGAGACATCACAGTGGATATATTGCAGACACGCAAAACGTCACTGTGGGTATATCACAGATGTATGAGACATCACAGTGGATATATTGCAGATACGCAAAACGTCACTGTGGGTATATTACAGATATATGAGACATCACAGTGGATATATTGCAGATACGCAAAACGTCACTGTGGGTATATTACAGATATATGAGACATCACAGTGGATATATTGCAGATACGCAAAACGTCACTGTGGGTATATTACAGATGTGTGAGACATCACAGTGGATATATTGCAGATACGCAAAACGTCACTGTGGGTATATTACAGATGTGTGAGACATCACAGTGGATATATTGCAGATACGCAAAACGTCACTGTGGGTATACACTACGACCACAACGTGGTGTTAATGATCCTCTGAGGTCAGTGCACTTGCATCGTTATTATCACCATCGTTGTCATCACCACAGACGTCCATCTCAGCAGGGGCGCAACTTTCTAGCATCTTTCTCAGTCTGTCATGTCTGTCCTTATATGATTGTTTGCCGTCTAAGGTTTTTAAAGTATATCTACCTCCTTCCAAAATCTTTGCTATCTCGAATGGACTTCTGAATTTCGGATCTAACTTCGTCTAGTTTCTTTCCTCGTTTTTGCATAATACAAAATCACCAAGGTTAAACCTAACTACCTTAGTTTTAGTTTTGTCAACTCCACCTTTATCGTACCTAGCACTAATTTCTATATCCTCTATTGCCCGCTGTCTTACATCAGAGATATCTACTTCTTTT
>NW_022884993.1:0-27880 GCF_011952205.1 Bombus bifarius
TTTTGTTTGCCCAGTGTTGATTTATAGAGTTTGCGAATTCTTGTTTCAGTTGCGATTTTATTAACATTATAGCAGCTACTTTAGGAATTCTAAGTTTACTCTTTTGTCGTAAGAATAGTTGTATTTTAGATTGTTTAATTTGGATAGAATGTAGCTTTTGTCTCGCTGTAGTTTTTTAATTTTATTATTGATATAGGACTCGCAAGAATTTTTTTCTTTTAAGTTTGGTACGGATTCTTGAAGAAGGGTTTGTATATGTTATTCTATTTCGTCTATAAGTGAGTCGATTTGCCTCTTTGTTAGATTGACATTGTTGTGGATATTTAGGTCGCAGTTCTTTCCAGCTGATTTTGTAATTTTTTTAGTTTATTTCTTTGTACTTACACCTGGGTTCGTCACTCTGTATTTCTAGGGTTAGGAAGTCAGATGTATTTTTGCTTATCTGGAATACGAGAGCGCTATGGTCGCAATCGTAGTCTATAGTTTTGAGCGGGTTAGTTGCCCGTAAATTGAAGGAATTGTAATTGATAAAGGAATTGTAATTGTGTGTCTCCAAAGCATATGTCTAGGTATGAGACTCCTTTTGGGCAAGAGTCAATCCATTCTTCCTGCGTTTTTAATGATTGTTTTAGTTCGTTTAATTGTGTTTGTTGTTCATTTAGGGCTTTGAACATGCTTTTTTTGAAGACCTCGATAAGTTTATTATGTCCAGTTGGGGTATGGTTTTAATTGGATTTGGATTTTGCATTACGCGCGGTAATAAATTTGTTAGATGTGGTTGGTTTTCGGAGACTTGGTTTCGGCTTATTCCTTGTCGTAATATGTCTGAGAACTTTAACTACGGAATGAATTTGCGGCTTATTTGAGCAACGCATTTGTTTTTGATTCCTTGCATTTGTTGATATTTTTGCAAAGTTTTTTTGCAAAGTTCAACGAATTTTGGGCATCCTTTATACAACGCAGGATATCCGTAGTTTTTACAGTTCACGCAGTATACTTCGTCTTTATTTACCGCGTCCACTTTTTTTATTTTGCCTCGTGCGGCTCCATGCAGTTTACATTTGCGACATTGCGTTATGTCATTTTTTCTGACTTTTTCCCATTTTACCCTAAAGTAATTTATGCGGTTCATTTTTAGTAGGTTACTAATATTGCTTTGTGGGAATTCTTGGATTATGTAAATTGGGAGCAATACATTGTTCTCTATGGATCTTTTTGTTGAGAAGCGCCAAACCTTTATCAATTGGACGTCGGACATCTGTAGTGCTTGCAACTCTGCGAGTATCTCTGTCTCGGAGAAGCTATTGTTTAGACCTTTTAATACGATCGTGTGGTACTTCCCTGATTGAGTATATATGCGTAATCGCTGTCTTAGTTGCAATTAGGATGTCTTTCATTTTGTTAGTCTGGTATATTTCGTAGGAATAGCACGTGTTTATCTGCGTGTATTCGTTTAAAGTGGAGTGACTGTGTTTAGAGCCTCTTCAACCAGTTTTACCGTGCCCTTCGTGTCTTGGAGGATGATGTTTATTGGGAGCGGGTTGTCTCTATTTGTAGGGACAGTGGTGTCTGCGTTCTTCCTTGCAGAGGCTAGTGGCCTGTCCGGGTTGTGTCTGGCTTCTCGGCAGCGTTGTCGCTGGAGATGGGCCCACTGCGTTGTCCATTTCGCTGGACTGCGCCAGGGACGTTGAGGGTGTCGTTGGTTATGATACATTTCTCGGTCCATTTATTATTCTCTCTCAGACTTGTGATTTCCTCTCCTGAGAGGCCGTATGCCTACTTGCTTTATTTCGTAGGTTTTCGTTCTTTTTCCTTATTATTGTGGATTCTTTTATTGTTATTATTTGAGGGCGTTGCTGATTGCTGATAATGGGGAGCTATCGGCTGAATTTATGGTTTCGTTTTTTCGGCGATCCGCGTCTCCTGTTGTACTTTCCTCTTTGCTTACACTTTCCTGGCTACTCTCTGCCCTGTTGTTTCCCTTGGTCAGGTTTGGCGAATGGTTGAGTTTCCGCGTCCTTTGGGTGCCAAAGCTTGTGTTGCCAAGAAAGTTCTTGACCCACTTATGCTATATTATTCTTTTGGTTGCTTCTTTCATTCTATCTATCTTCTTTCCTTCTCTTATTTTCTTGATTGTTTTTCTAGTGAGCATTATTTATCACTTTTCGTTATTGAATATCACTGCATAAATTGGCAAACTCACTAACAAATCTTACGCCTGGTATTTTTTGCCAGTGAGATAGGACCTGCTGGGGGTTCACAGCACTCTGACGAGAAAGAATGCATTCAGCTCGGAATGAGCGTTAGTTGAAGCAATCAATTTTGTTATTTAATATTATTCAATAAAAAATATTTACAACGTACAATTATGTAGGAGGATAAGAAAGATATGTAAAATCTTGTCCGGCATCGTTTTCAAGAAAATGGAGTGCGAAGTTAAGTAGGGGCAATTTCATAATTGATTTTCGCGAAAACAAAGCGGAAAATGTCATTTTACATTTTCGACTTCATTTTCGCCACGCACAGGGAATCATCGTCCTTCGGTTTGTGTCACAATTTTCGGCACATGTATCTTTGCATTCTTTCAAACGACATACGTATGTATAATACTTGTACGTTCTCCAATTTCGAATATTGAATACATATAACATTATCGGAAAATATAAACAAAGCAATATACAGGGTGGTTGGTAATGGGTGGTACAAGCGGAAAGGGGGTGATTCTACGCGAAAAAATAAGTCGAAAATATAGAATACAATTTTTTTTTAATTTTTTTTTTTTCTTTAATTTTTCCATCGAGACAACGATCTACAGTGAGATCCGTTATAACAAGATGTGCTAAAGTACGCACGTACCGAGCGAAAATTCAAAGTCGATTTTCTTGAAAACAAAGCCTCAAACGAAACATTTTTATCCTATATTTTCGACTTCTTTTTTCGCGTAGAATCACCCCCTTTCCGCTTGTACCACCAGTTACCAACCACCCTGTATAAGTAAACGTGTATGCGAGAATGATACAACGTATGGTGATAATCGTTTGATGCTAAAAAGATATTTTCTCGATGTATACGACTATACAGCTTATTAACACTTAGCCAACCGCGCTCGCACAGGCTAACCTATACGCTGTCCACCGTGCATTTTTCCAAGTAAGGAGGACTTATATTCGCTAATACTTGAAAAACAAAGAAGTCTAAAAATTATTTAAGTGGTCAATTATATTTTGCGGTAATGATTTTGTTTAACGATTTCACATATTGTTTATACAAAACATCAAATTAAAAGTATAAGGAGATATAGGTAAAATTAAAAACATTAAAGATGACTAAAGATAAATGAAACGACTTGAAAGTGAAGTTGAAAATTCATAATGCATTTTAATATTTTTTTACAGTGTGGTATTGTTCGACTATAACTTTACTTAGTCATAACTGATAGTGTAACTTTTTAATTAATTTTAAGAACACTAAATTGGTGTATTTTATTACATGTTGCACTTTATAAAAGCGGAAAAAGAGTCGCAATTAATTGGAAACAATTCCAGGTAAACAATAACTGATAATTACAACAACAACAAAGAAAATGCGTCGCTAAAATCAAAAAGGGAGATCTCCCCGCGTTCGGTCACTCATCGATGTTCTCCACAGAGGAGAGATCCGATGGTTCGGATGGCTAAGTGTTAAGAAAAGTAAGAAGAGCCAACACCACACGGAGTTCCAAAGCGGTCACCCGTTTAAGTATTAACCGTGCCCAGCGCTGCTTGACTTTCGTGATCAGACGAGACCGAGTACTTTCAACGCGGTGTGAGCGTTAGCTTTAGTGATCAGTTTTGTTATTTCATGTTATCGAATAGACACAATATTTAAGAAAACATACGTGTATGTATGAGGATAAATGGTATTTTTAGACGTGCATACAGATTTATAAAATTTTTCCTGGCTTCGTTTCCCAAACAATGAATTGTGAAGTTCCGTCATGTAGATACGCGTATACTTAAAAAGTAGCGGAGTCAAGTGGACCGAACTTCATAATTGATTTTCTGGAAAACCAAGTCTTGTGTCAAAAATTGTCACTTCATCCTCGACTTATTTTTGTATAGGAAATCAGGCCCTTTCGACCTGCACCATCATAATACTCTAATTTTCTCGCCTACTTCAATTTTGAAACTATTTAGTTTCAATGGATTGCGTATAACTACCAACAGCAAAATACCAACATTCACGGACGACACGGCTGTCGTGACAACGACCATATCCAAATCCACGTCATTCCATACTACCTGACTTGACCTTTGCACATGGCCCAACGTTACATTTTCCCCATTACGTAGGGCAATTAGGATCCGCCGCCCCTTGCCCCTCAACACCAACAAACGCAACCTATAAAAATCGCAAGCATTCCACCAAGAAGAGTCTTTTTTAGTTTTGAGTTCAGTCTTGTGTACAGTTTGGCCGTGATTTGAACTTCATTGTAATATTATACTTAATCATTTTCGCGAATAAAATTATAAATTATAAAAACAAAATTATAAAATTATAAAAACACGGTCAAGTTAAGTTACTCCTTTTTTATCATAAATTTTACGTGACACTGTACCAGTCAGGTGACACTGTAGAACGGCTTCTTTGATGTCTATTATAGTAACGCGGAAAGATCGCCGACATACAGACAATGTCGGCGATAAAGCGCAAATGCCGAGAAGCAGAAAGGGTCGGAAAACTTGAATAGGGCTTCGCGGCACTCGGCAACAAAACTTTCCAACGGTATCACCGAAGCGCAAATGCCGACAGGCCTAATGAGCTACCGATATCCGTACGGTTCTTCCGCCGAATATTTGGAAGAAGGCGTAGATGGTGTGACATCAATCACATCTCAACCTACATCAGAGACAAGACATCGACCCCCGACCTTCGGACACTTTTCTACATCATAACCTACACCGAGCCCCTCTCAACATCCTCAAACCAAAACGTATATAAACCGAGGCTTCACCCAGCTCGGGCAGTTCTTGTTCTAATTGCTATTCTTGTACAACACCCTTTTTACGGTTCAGTGTTATACTATTATTATAAGTGCCAAAATTATAAGTTCGATAAAAGAAAATTAATAGTTGGGTTACGCGACTCAGCTTTCTTTCCTCTTCAAACCCAAGTATCAATTTTACGTGACAATGGCAACGGTGGCGGACGCGTAACGAACGTGTGCGTAGTAGGGATATTAACGGATGACAAAAAGAAACGAAACGGATCAAGAAAACAGTTGAGTTGTAACCGAGGGCAGAGAATCGTCAGTTGGAATCGAGAGTTGTACGTAAAAAGTCGAAAGCGAGCATTGTTAATAAATATACCGTTAAACACCACAGAGTATTTCTTCGGCACCGCAGCCGTTGATCCTCGGTTAGCCACCGAAGAGTCAAGAGTCGTCAATCGAGAGTCGTTATATCACACTCTGTCCCAACATTCTTAACCGCCACTCTGTTGAATTCACATAATAAACGTCTGAATTTTTCTTACCTTGCTCGTGAAACGTTTAAACCTAAGCGAAATCATTCGAACGACGCGAGGAAATGAACAGTGATTTCTTAATTTCACTACTCCCCGTGCCTTCGACGTAACACAAACACTCTAATCCAGAAACAGCAGTCATATTACTACCAGAACTTATCAGAAAAATAGAAAAATGACTGCAAGATAAAAGCAAACCCCAGTCAATTTAACCACATTACATTTACAATACGAAAGCGGAAACCACCTAATATCCGATTGAATGGCACGCACATAACACAAACAAAGCAAGTTAAATACTAAGACTCCACTTAGACTCATAACTTACATGAAAGCAACATACCAAATCAATTATAGACAAAATACGGATAAGAAGGAGACAGACGTACTGGCTAACTAGTCGAAACTGTAAACTCAGCATAGAAAGTAAATTGAAAATATCCAAAACCAGGATAATAAGGTAACTAAACCAGTGTCACGACCGGCATACTTCAAATCCGACGGACTGACGATAGAGATAAAGATGTGGCGGCACTCGGCGACAATGTATATCGCTGAAGTGCCTAATGAACCATCAACATCCTAACGGTCCTTCCACCGAAGGCTCTAGAAGAAAGAGCACGTGGCAACGATCGCGGACGCCTAGCAAATGCATGGACGGTGGGGATGTTGAGGGATGACAAAAGAACGTAATCGGATCCGATCGAAGGTAAAATCGTAAGAGTCAGTCTTAGAAAGTCACGCCTAGAGTTCGGAAGTAGATTGTAAAGTGTATTGATGTTAAAAAAAAATAAAGTTTTCTTTTTTTATTTTTCACCTCAAATTCCTTTTTTTATTTTGTTATTTTACGTGACATTTTGGCGATCCTGCCAGGATAGTGAAAAATGTTTGTTCGGAAACCAAAAGACATTCATCATCTACGGAAGATCGAATTATTTGGGACTACGGTCATCCGCAACAACAAAGTAACTATCACGAACCAAGTGAAGTAACAATAAAAGGTAAACTGAATTCCTCTGTACGATACCGTGAAAGAAAATTTAGCTTCAGTAGCCAAGACTCGTCTTCGTCTGAAAATTATAAATCTGGGCAATAATGTCTAAGGCAAACGAATCTCAAACTTCAACCTCAACTGACCCAATGTTGCGAGCAATATGGGACAGTATTTAAAAACAGAACGAGAACATTGCCCTTTTACGAGAGGAAATGTTACGTTTGTCTATGCAAAATGACGAAGAGAACAGACACAGGACAGCAGAAATCGAGAATCTCGGGAAAACCGTCGCAGGGCTACGGACTGGGTTCGGATCCCCTGCGACCGATGAATTTGCTTCCATTATCACCGAAGACAATGAAAATGCGTCGACAGCAATCAATCGCACCGTGAATATGGCAAAAGCACGCAAACTGTCAGGGTTAGCAGCTCCAGACACCCCACCTGTCCACCTCGACATCGAACAACCCGAGGTGGAAGAAAGAGGCTATTTTCCGCCCGCTCCTCTCCACTCTACGAGCTAAGGATGCAATACGCTACATCCCAACGCTCAACGGAGATGATGATGTAGGAGTTGAAGACTTCATCAAAGAAGTGAGAAGTATGAAGGATCGCTGTATGGAGCAAGATCTATTGCTAAAAGCAATAAAAGTGGAAAAAATCGTGGGGAAAGCAGCCCAAAGTATTCGCAACATTCCTATTGAGTGTTACAGTGATCTGTACGACGCACTGAGAAATAACTTAGCAGCACAAGTGACTTCGGATGAGTACCAAGAACAATTACGAGAGTTGAGACAGGGACGCGAGGAATCAGTGCAAAGTTTTAATATTCGGTTTAGAAGAATACTCAACCGTTTGCTGTACGCAGTAACCAATGAGTACCCACAACCACTAACACGTAAAATTATGACCGATGAAATCACGAAGAAGACTGTTCGTGTGTACCTAAAGGGACTCAGACGCGACATAGGGCGAATACTATTAAGCAGTGAACCCTTGAATCTTCCGGAAGCTGAAAAAAAGGCAGCCGATGTAGAACGCTACTTGCGAGAAGAACGACAACCTAATTGGTCATGTAATCGCTTACCTTTGGTTAGTAATCGCCCCAACAACCAGCATATGCAGGTAAGACGATCTAATGTACCATCAAAATCGCCTAACACGCCAGTAGCTGAGAAACCTGCTACATTTAACCAAGTAGGAAATAGATCACCTGCTGAACGCGCGCAGATGAAGTGCTTCAAGTGCGGAAAGCTGGGACATATTGCCAACAAGTGTCAAAATTTTCTACCACCGAGCCAGCGCGATCGACCACCCGCAAGGATTCGCAAGGATTCAGGCAGTCCAGGAATGGGACGAAATACAAGAAACAACATCGAACCAGGAGATGGACGAACCGTACGAGACATACGAGTCAACATCGCCACGGGAAGACTACTCGCAATACCTTTGTCAACCCGAACCGAAGAGCGAGTATTTCTGGTCGACACAGGAGCAGGGATAAACCTGGTGAAACGTAACAAAACTGTCAACGCGATACAAATAGGGCCTAAACAAAAATTTTCTATGGGACGAGACAAATACGAAACTAACGAATACGTAACGAAACGAATTTTTGGACAAAATAACATTTTTCCGAACAATTTCACATACCGAACAATTTCCCTATTATCGAAGACGGAATCATTGGGCTACCATGTTTAGAGAAGTATAACTATTCAATATCCAATGACAAAATTCGATTAAACGACAAAACCATTTTATTTCAGGAACCAATACATTTGACTCCTGGAGAAAACAGAGTTCAAACAATCTATTTGGAAGGCAAACCAACTAAAGTATGTTTTATCAACACTGGTGAGCAAAACATTGAAATTTCTAGCAATATTCAAAATTCTCATGACTTTTCCAACGTATCAAAACTAAAAAGCCTAGTGAGAACAGATCACATTGAAAAACCAATCCGTGAATCCATCGAAAAGATTATCCTCCATTATATTGACATCTTTAATTTAGAAACCGATCTTTTACCCTGTACTAATTTAACTCGGCACACAATTTCGTTAACCAAAGACAAAATTATTAACACACGATCGTATAGACCACCGGAATGTCACCGTGACGAGATTTCGCGACAAATAGGAGACATGTTGAAGACAAATATTATAGAAGAATCCGAATCCCCTTATAACTCTCCGGTATGGGTAGTTCCGAAAAAATTAGACGCCTCAGGAAAACAGAAATGGAGGATAGTTATCGATTTCAGGAAACTAAATGAACTCACAGAACAAGACGCTTACCCTTTACCTGATATAGACGACATTTTAACACAACTAGGAAACGCAAAATTCTTTTCGGCACTTGATTTATCCTCAGGATTCCATCAAATTCCAATGAACCAGAAATCTAAAAAATATACCGCTTTTTCGACACCGCAAGGGCATTTTCATTTCAATCGAAT
The DNA here is from genome assembly GCF_011952205.1 of Bombus bifarius. NCBI lineage: Eukaryota > Metazoa > Arthropoda > Insecta > Hymenoptera > Apidae > Bombus > Bombus bifarius. The sequence continues at coordinate 8,961 of NW_022884993.1, forward strand.
GCCATTCGGACTTAAAAACGCACCCGCTACCTTTCAAAGATTAATGGACAGAGCCTTAACTGGACTTGTAGGAAAATACTGCTTTGTTTATTTGGATGACATAGTGATATTCGGAAAAACGATTCAAGAACATAACGAAAACCTCGCGATAGTATTTCAGAGACTCAGAGAATTAGGACTTAAATTGCAACCGGACAAATGTGAATTCGTAAAACCGGAATTAGAATACTTAGGCCATGTAGTTTCATCCGAAGAAGTCAAACCAAACCCCAAGAAATTAGACGCTGTAAAAAACTTTCGATTACCCCGCAATGCCACGGACGTGAACTCATTCTTAGGTTTAGCAGGTTATTACCGCAAATTTATTCGAAACTTTTCCAAAATCGCGAAAAGCCTTACAGACTTAACAAAAAAGGACACACCATTCCATTGGACTGACAAACACCAGATTAGCTTTGATACTTTAAAAGACAAACTCTGTAATTTCCCAATATTTCCCTTATCCCGACTTTAACAAAACCTTTAACTACTTTAACTACGACGCAAGTAACGAAGGACTAAGAGCAATACTGTCGCAAGACGGTCATCCTTGTTGTTACATTTCAAGAACACTGAATCCACCCGAACGAAACTATACCACGACAGAAAAGGAACTCTTAGCCACCGTATGGGCCGTGAAAAGATTAAGACGATATTTGTTAGGACGACGCTTCATTATTCGAACCGACCACCAAGCTCTTAAGTGGCTACACAATTGCAAAGACCCTTCTAGCAGACTGATTCGTTGGAGACTTAGACTCGAAGAATATGACTATGAAATCGAATATACAAAGGGTAAAGATAACACAACTGCAGACGCTTTATCTAGAGTTCACGCAGTAACTCGCGACGAAGTAGTTAACCTCGACCTAGTAATTGATCACACTAATTCATTCAACGCATGGAAAGACAACAACGAGAATCCGAAACTCTTAGAAATTAAACCAAATGACCAAACATTTTACCAATTAAATCGAAACGACTTAGGAGAATACGACGAGACACTTTGGATCAGAAGACTTTACAAAATTCTTAAAGATACAACAAAAATCGGCATAGGAAAAAACGATTTCACTGAATTAGAGAAAACACAGATTAAACTCATGCTAATATATTTTAACGACACGTACAAGAAAATTACTTATGCACCTAATCCCATCTTAAAACTAGACGAAAACGAAATAATACAAACAATAAAGGAAAACCATAACGACACCGTAGGACATTTAGGAATACAGAAAACGTATCAACGGATCAAGGATAAATTCAAAATTTCCGGACTTTTAGAAAGAGTAGAAAACTTTGTGAAAACATGCGACACACGTCAAAAGGAGAAACTAACACGTATCAGACCCAAAGAATCCCCACAAATCTCAGACACGCCACTTAACCCTAACGACAAAATCGCTATGGACATCATAGGAACGATGACGAAAACCAAACGCGGAAACCAATACATACTTTCAATACACGATGAACTCACGAAATATCTCATACTAGTTCCCCTTAAAACGCAACGAACTGAGTCCATAATTAACGCGCTCATTGAACACTATATTTACATATTTTCGGCACCAAAAACGATCCTAACAGATCAGGGACAAAATTTTGTTAGTGATTTAATGACGAAATTTGAAGAAGCTTTTAAAATCAAACACATCAAAACAACTTCATTTCACCCACAAAGTAACGGATCCCTCGAAAGAACGCATGCCTCAGTTAAAGATTTAATTCGTACTGCATTACATGACAATGACAAAGAATGGGATGAAGTACTTAAGTTCATTTGTTTAGGGTACAACACCGCGAAACATGAAGGAACAGGATTCTCTCCCTTTGAATTGACCTTTGGGCGAAAAGCTAACTTACCTTCCGCAATATTCAAATTTCCCACACTTACCTATGATGATATGTACTCACTTTGGCAAAAACAGTTGAATAAATATTGGGAAACAGCTCACAAAACACTTATTCAGAATAAGCAGCGATACAAGCGAGACCAAGAAAGAAAGATTGTTAAAACTCGGACTGTGTTTAGGAAAGGAGACTTTGTTTTAATTCACAACGACCATAAAAGAGATAAGTTGGACATTGAATGGTTAGGACCCTACAGGATTAACGATGTGAAAACTCCTTATTACATTATTTCTATCGACAATGCTAAGAAAAAGATACATGGTAACTGATTGAAAGCGTACTATTTTCAGGATAATGCTGACCCTAGCACTAGTAACAATACCCTTAATTAGTTGCCTTAAATTCACGGGATAGGAATTACGCTTTGTAAACAAACCCAACCAATTCACGAACGAAAACTACAACATGATAACGCCTCTGAAATTATTAGCTTCTCGAACACTAACAAATATTGTAAAATTGCTATATTTAAGATTAACGAAATAACTTTTGTACCATCCCATGCAGAAAATCAATTCATAGCGATCCCTGAAAAAAAAGCGTAAACATATACTATGATCTACATTTAAATAATTCCATTCTACTACGATCTTAGAGGACCAAGATCAATCTCACCAGGAGGGTATGTCACGACCGGCATACTTCAAATCCGACGGACTGACGACAGAGATAAAGATGTGACGGCACTCGGCGACAATGTATATCGCTGAAGTGCCTAATGAACCATCAACATCCCAACGGTCCTTCCACCGAAGGTTCTAGAAGAAAGAGCACGTGGCAACGATCGCGGACGCCTAGCAAATGCATGGACGGTGGGGATGGATGTTGAGGGATGACAAAAGAAAGTAATCGGATCCGATCGAAAGTAAAATCGTAAGAGTCAGTCTTAGAAAGTCACGCCTAGAGTTCAGAAGTAGATTGTAAAGTGTATTGTTGTTGGAAAGAAAAAAAAATAAAGTTTTCTTTTTTTATTTTTCACCTCAAATTCCTTTTTTTATTTTGTTATTTCACGTGACAGTGGAAAAGTCCGGAACGGCAGGATAACCCCTTAATCGATCGCGAGAGAAACAAGCGGCACAATAGCGCTCGTCATATGTGTTATTTTTATGAAATACATCTATATTTTTATATATGCGTACTATTAGTTTATAAATATTCCAAATTTTGTTCAATAAAAATTATTAAGATAACAATGAAGTACAAAATACCGTCAGTCGTCCGTAGCGTTCAAATGTACTGGGACTTTTCGACATAAAATCTAAACACCGCGATCACGCTGCTTGGTACTCAATCGGTTAAAGAAACAACGATACGTCTAACATGCGCGTGTGTCTCTGATATCGGACGATACCGCGCTCTGTAACTCGTTCTCCGTCGAATTAATCTTGGGTGACAGATTTACGAGGGAGAGTAATGACTCAATGCGCGAAGAACAATTGACGAAGTTAAAACTCGGAAAAAAAAAAAAGAAAAAAAGAACAAACAATGAGAAAGTTTCAAATTGTTTTCGACGATTAAGACGAAATTTAGGAATACTTACTGCGGACGATTATGCGATACGAAGCAACTGAAGCGAATGCCGCGACGCGATGTACGACTGAACGAATGCGACTGAATTATCGTACGACGATACGAATGATTAACGATACACGCGTGACGATGCCGCTCGCAATTGAAAGACCAGCACGAGACGGTTTACTAATCGTTCGCTCACTAAAATGATACTTACCTTCGCGTATGCTTGGAGATACTGTTCACAATTGAAGATTTCGCACAGGACTGTCCACTGATCGTCACGCCTGATGGAACGACTCTGTCTCCACCAACGCTTGCAGCCATGTCCACGAATGCTTCAAGATATTGACTCATCGAAGAAGCTAGCACAGAAAAGTATCACTGATCGTTGCGACTGACGAAACGATTTCACCTGCACGAGCGCTTGAAGAGCGCTAAGAGATTGAAACGGTTCTTTAGTCCACGTTTAGCGATTCGAACGCACGGAAACTGACTCGCTGCTACATGCTCACGATTAAACTACTCGAACGAGACTGCCGATACCGTTGTTAGACTCCAACAAGGCTCGAAACGGAGGACCCCAAATACGCACGCTGATTGGTGGTTTTCAAGAAAATCGTCACGCGGCATATTCGCCCGCAAGATGGCGTTTACTGCGTGAATACGCTCCAAGTGCGGGGCAGATCGTTCGCTGGAAGAGCGTGAACGATACCTGGGTGAATGCGAGGCTTCGATGTAATTGGGTAAGAGTGGCGCTCGACCGCTCGGGCCGTTAAAATCCGTCAATTATCCTTACAAGGAACTCGTAGCGTAGGAAATTAGAAATACTGCTACGAATGTTGAAGAGAATCGTTTTGGCTATTGGAGTACCCTTCTAAAATAGCGCCTTGACTGCGAAAGCGAGCAACAACGAGCTACAACGAGACAAAAGCTACATACTATCCAAAATAAACAATCTAAAGTACAACAAAATTCTTACGACAAAAAGAGAAGATAAATAAAATAAAAAAAATATGTCTAAAAAGACTCAGCTAGCATGTTCCCACAGACAAATCAAATTTTTAGGTAAAAAGAATCTAACTCTATCCCTTCTTTCAAACTACCTCCAGAGAAAGCTCCCCTCCTCCAAGATGCAGGTATAGCGATACAGAACATCAATAAAAACATGGAGTCTAGTTATTTCACAACATGTAAAACAACGGAAAAACTATACGTTATCGGCACTCACTTTTCCAAAACAGACACACACAACGATCACCTGGGCCGAGAATTATTATCTCCGAAACAAATAAACTGAAAAATAAAATAGAGCGAGACATATCGCTAAATAAGGCAGTCTTCATATTCTCTAATGAAAACACCTCGGACAACCCCAAACAACCAGACACAGAAATAAACTACTTTACAAATTATAATCAAACTAAAAATCATTTCCTCTAAATTAAACAATGAAAAATCATCCGCTTTCGACGACGTCCCGAACATTTTGCTCAAACGGTTAACCAACAAAATAAAATGATATTAAACAGTGCTCTTTAATAATATTAGCAGCCATCACAAAAGAAAAGAAAATAAAGACCGCTTCTCACCCTCAAACCTGCGATATATAAGTCTCCTAACCAACATAACCAAAATATTCGAAATAATCATAAATAACCGCCTAGTCTCCTTTTGAACAAAAAAAAAATAGCGTAATCCTAAAAAAAAAAATCAATTCGGCTTCCTTAACAAACAATGTTTAACAATCTATAATCGAATAATCGAGAAAATGAAATGTTTTAGTATTACGCGATCATTATCATGCATATTGTATCATTCTCATTTTGGCACACACCTATGTTTCTTTAAATATTCTATTTTTTTGACCATGGAAAACAAATAAGAAAACTATTAATTTCAGCCAACGCTCATACCGCGCTGAGTGCACTCGTTCTCGTCGAACAATATATTGCTCCCAATCTACATAATACAGCTATCCCCCAACAGCAATACAAGCAACCTACTAAAAATAAACTACTTTAACTACTACAAGATAAAATGGGAAAAAATAATAAAAAAAAAGGAGGACATAACTCAGTGCCACAAATGCCAGCGAATAGGCCACACAGCGCAAAACTGCAACCTAAACTACCGCTGTGTTAAATGCAGTGAGCCCCATGGCCCAGGCGACTGCACAATAAAAAAGGAAAACGCAGTAACCAAAGACAAAATATTCTGCGTCAACTGCAAAAACTATGGACACCCCGCGTCATACAAAGGTTGCCCCAAACTCGTAGAGCTCCGTAAAAAGGTAGCAGATAAAATAAAAAAAGACAAAGAAGCAAAGACACAACGAATTGCCCAAATAAGCCGCAAATACGTCCCAGAACTAAAGTTCTCTGACGTAGTGAAACAGCAAACAAAACCAAATCTAACAACCAAAAACACATCACAATCAGCAAACTTAGATCCGCGCTCAAGCCAAAGCCCAATCACAATCGATAACTCCCCCCATCCAAACATTATAAACGTTATCGAAGACTTTAAAAAAGGTATTCTCCAAGCGTTAAAAGAACAACAAATGCAATTAAACGAAATAAAAAATACACTATCAACGCACGAAGAAAGGCTCGACGCCATCTTCAGCATTTTCAATAGTACAGATGACGAATAACCAAAACACGCCAAACCAACAATCACAGCAAAAAACACATAAATTCAACCTAAAACATCTGAAAATAATTGCAATAAATGCTAACTCTTTAATTTCAAACCAAAAAGGATACAGTATGCTATCCCTAATAAATAAAGAAGCCCCCGATATGGTACTCATCACCTCAGAAACAAAACTAAACAAAAGACACAATGTACACTTCAAAAACTACACCATGATAAGACACGACAGACCGAACGCCAGTCAAGGAGGAGGAACAGCGATTCTCATAAAAAAACCCTATAAAATACAAAACGATCCTAATTGATGAAATAACAAGTTTCAGAACCTTAGAAACAACGATCATAAAAATAAAAATAAGCAATAAGGAAAATTTATTCATCACTGCAGCCTACGCAACCTACGGAAACCAGAAAGAATTTATCTACGAATTCAATAATCTTTTCGAATCTTTCTTGCAGCTCAACAAACCGGAAAACTACTATATAATAGCAGGAGACCTTAACGCAAAACATACAAGCCGGGAAAACGAAATAAACAACACGAGAGGCAACTTCATTAGAAACTGGCTAGACAATAAAAGCATCCACTACAAAACAAACTTGTACAGCTCCGAGCTACCCTCTTACCCAAAAGGCAGGCTCATACCTGGACATATGCCTAGCAGATGCGCGACTAAAATTCCAAAACCTACGTCCAAATAGCACCCTAAAAACCTTAGCCTATGACAGTGACCATAAGTGCCCTAGTATTTCAAATTAACAAAAACACATCTGACTTCCTAACACTCGAAACCCAGACCGAGACACCCAGGTACAACTACAAAAAGACAGACTGGAAAAAGTTCCAAAACACACTCGAACAAAACTGCGACCTACAGATCTGCAACAACGTCAACCTAACAAACAGACAAATCGACTCATTCTTAGACGAAATAGAAAAACACACACGAATCGCTCTCCAAAAATCCGTGCCAATCATAAAACAAAAAAATTCATGCGAGCCCTATATAAACAATAAAATAAAAGATCTACATCGAGATAAAAGCTACATACTCTCCAAAATAAACAATATAAAACTTAACTATTCTTACGACAAAAGAGAAGAATTAGAATTCCTACAGTTCCTACTACACAGAATAAAAGCGCAACTGAAACAAGAATACGCAATTTCTATAAACCATTACTGGACAAACAAAATAAAAAACACCTCCAAAAACGACTCAGCCAACGTGTTCCCACAAATAAATCAAATCTTTAGACCAAAAGAACAAAACCCCATCCCACCTCTCAAATTGCCCCCAGAAAATGCCTCCCTCACCCAAGAAGCAGGTATAACGATACACAACACCATCAAAGACACCGCGGGTAACTTCATAATACCTAAAACAATAGAAAAACTAGACATCATCGGCACCCACTTTTCCAAAATACATACGCAAAACGAACACATGGGCCGAGAACAACTAAACAGAATTATCATCGCCGAAACAAACAAACTCAAAAATGAAATGGAACAAGACAAAACAGTCTGCACATTCTCAAACGAAAACACCGCAGACAACCCCAAACAACCAGATCCAGAAATAAACTACTTCACAAATTACAATCAACTAAACACAATCCTCTCCAAACTAAACAACAAAAAATCCTCCGGCTTCGACGGCATCCCAAACATCTTACTCAAGCGCCTACCGAACAAAATAAAATGGTACTACACGGTACTCTTCAACGATGCTCTAAACAACACATACTTCCCCAGAAAATGGAAAAAAGCCAAACTGATAGCTATAACAAAAAAGGATAAAGACGGCTCATCGCCCGCAAACCTACGACCCATAAGTCTCCTCCCCAACATAAGCAAAGTATTTGAAATAATCATAAACAACCCCCTAACCTCCTTCTGCACAAAAAATAACATAATCCCAGAGAATCAATTCGGCTTCCGACACAAACACTCCACAATCCACGCAATAAACAAACTCACGTCGGACATCTGCTGGGCTCTAAACGCAAAAGATCGAGTAGCCGCCTGCTTAATAGACCTCGAAAAAGCCTTCGACACAGTCTGGATCCCAGGTCTCATATACAAATTGATCAAGAGAAATTTTCCTAAATACCTGATTGAAATAGTCTGGGACATGATCACAAGCAGAACATTCGTAATGACTGAAGGTTCACACTCATCAAGCAAAGAATTCTCCATAAAAAACGGTCTACAACAAGGTACAGTAAATTCCCCGTTACTTTTCAGTATTTACAACAGCGACTTACTAAACCTCTTTGATCTCAATACATCCACCCATAAACGCTCCATAGCCTTCGCAGACGACCTAATCATATACGTAACAGGCCGCGAAACCAAAACTATAAAAACGGAACTCCAAGAACTCTTTGAGAAAATAAACGACTATTACCACGCATGGAAACTAAAAATCAACATAAGTAAATGCGAAACCATACTGTTTAGACCCAAGTCAAGTGAAATCGGCCCAATAGAAAGAGAACACTGCAAAAAATTTCAACTAAGAGAAAAAACAGACAAAGGGGCTCTCTCTCACACCACACAAAAATTGCGTAAAATACCTAGGAGTAAACATAGACTATAAATTAAACTACAAGCAGCACACCGAAATTCAACTTACTAAGGCCAATAAAGCATTCTGGAAAATAAAAAAAACTATTCTACTCCAAACATCTCGACAGCAAAGTAAAAATTCTATGCTATCAAGCACTAATCAGACCGATCATAACCTACGGCTGCCCAATCTGGTACAACATATCAGCCTCCCAAATGGAAAAAATTCGCATATTCGAAAGAAAATGCATCAGGGCTTGCTTGAGTACTTACAGATCCGAACACAGCGGATTCAAAAAACATGTAAAAAAACAAAATAATATACGACCTAGCCAACGTTCACCGCATAGACTGTCACATCCTAAAGCTAATAAGAAACCACTTCGCGCAAGCGGCAAAGATAAAAGAAAATAGTTTAATCTTCAGTTGCTTATTTCCAAATGACGCATATTACAAAAATACTCTGACAACAGGCTACATCCCGCCAGAAGCTTTCCCATACCTTGACGAAAAAAACTACCTCCAGGACCATAATAAATAATATTCCAATAATTTATCACATGAAAAGAAAAATAGGGATCAAAACTATACTTTACGAAGAAAACCTAAATGGACAGACCGCAGACACTAGGCACAACACCAGATACAACATGGCCCTCCCTCTGAAAGACACTAAAGACATCCCCCTCCCCCTTCCCCTCATCCCACCCCTCCCCAAAATTTCACAGCACCCAAAAATATACTACCGAAGCGTCCTGTTTTGCGACCCAGTTTTCAGGACAGTAAAAACAAATGAAAACAGAATCATATAGAAGCTTCGCTCCCTCCAGCGGCTTAAACCAAAAAATTATATTAATCAGGAAAAATGTAAAGCGCCGACACATATTATAGCATGGCTACGTCGTACCGTTGCGTATCGGTACCTTTGCCTAAGATATCATTACATAAATTCACCGTTTATTGTGAATACCAAAATGTATTTAAAATTGTATCTTGGGTTTAATAAACATTGTGGCGGCACTTGACAGTAAACTTCCCAACAGTTCACGTCGCGTGACGCACGACACAAAGACCCTATACCTGCGGACAAGATGATTGCCAGATGTCGATACATTCCTACGGAATATTTCCAGCTAGCCTAAGGACCGCTATAAATCTTAGGATTTATTTCAGCTAAGGTCCTCCAAAGAGACAAACAGTCTTTGTTTATCAGTCTCGAAGTCGACCACCTACCACGGGGACACGCGAGAAATCTGCTATCTCTCACGTACGATGCTTCCCGCTAGCGACACCCTCTCAAGGGCAGCTAGCATCCTTTTCCAACGACCAACACGAATTAGCCAATAAACATTAACGTACATTTCATTTCCCTCACTTTCCGAACCAAAGCTTTTCTCAAGGAATCCGATGCCTTCGCATCCTTAGACACATCCCAACGCAGTCTTCCTCCGCAGCAGCATCGCGACAAAAAAGTCAGTCTATTACAGCGAGTCAACATACCACGATCGTTATACTTACACGGTTCGAGTCGAATAATTACCTAAGCTCTCGACATCTCGTGCAATCATTGTCCGCACTCGTAGCGCATCTCGAATCATAGCTATCCAAGCTCGAACTTATAACCGCGCATTCGCGAACCGAATATAATCGCGAGTCCTGCGCCAAGTGTACTCATTCACATTACGGTGAATAAACATTTATCGTTGAGTAAATCTGAGTTTTCCTTCCGACCCTATCACGACATATCACCTCAACATCTTAAAAAAAAAAAAAAACAAAAAGAAAAAAAAGCACTCGTTCTCGTCCGATCACGAAAGTTAAGGAGCGCTGGATGGGTGACCGCCTGGGAACTCCTTGTGGTGTGGGCTTTTTTTTATTTTTCCAATATTTTTTACTTTTCTTGACAATCTATTTTTAATAATCTATAATCGAATAATCGAGAAAATGCAATGTTTTAGCATTACGCGACCATTATCATACATTGTATCACTCTCTCATAGACGTACAAATAAATTGTTGCATGTTTTAAAGCTAAAAGAAGTCACGTTGTTTCTTGATATGCAGAAATTTTATGATAACAGATTGATATCGTTAAATTTCAAGTGCATGCGTACTCGACGAAACTTCAGCGTAAATTTTTCCGAAAACAAAACTTTGTATCAAAAATTGTCATTGCACATTTTGGACTTACTTTTGAATAGGGAATCATTTACTTTCGTCTGGCAGCATATCTTTCCAGAACATCTTGTTCTAACTATGAATGGTTAGACACCGATTCTTCGCGTCAATTTCGCGTCAATTTCGCGTCAATTTCGCGTCAATTTCGCCACAATTTCGCCACAATTTCGCCACAATTTCGCCACAATTTATTGCATTACTACTTCCTGAAATTAGAATTTCTAGTGCGTGTATAGCCTAAACATGGAAACTTTGCGGAAATTGGAAAAATTCGTGGAATTGGAAACCTTGTACTTTTATAATGAATGTTCTAAAAACATTTCAGCACTCAAAACTTAACTGTGAAACCTAGAAAACGGTTGTTCTTGCAATATCTGTGGTTCAATCTGTAAATGTTTAATTTAATTTGTAAAGTGATATTTCTATCTGTAAAACCTACAAAACGGTTGTTCTTAGAACATCTGATATTTAATTCTTTAGATTTACGAAATGGATATTAGTAAAATATTCGAAATATAAACTTTAAGAATATTCGTAGGACTTTCGGGAGAGATGTTCCGAGAACATCCAAAATTTCAGTTTCAAGGACATCTGTAAGATTTAAGATGTGCACGTTGCTAGGACATGCAAAACTTAAGTCTCGCCAACTATAAACTTAAACATATAGACTTAACATATAGGCAACATAAACTTAACATATTACTACCAGAACTTATCAGAAAAATAGAAAAATGACTGCAAGATAAAAGCAAACCCCAGTCAATTTAACCACATTACATTTACATTTACAATAAGCGGAAACCACCTAATATCCGATTGAATGGCACGCACATAACACAAACAAAGCAAGTTAAATACTAAGACTCCACTTAGACTCATAACTTACATGAAAGCAACATACCAAATCAATTATAGACAAAATACGGATAAAAAGGAGACAGACGTACTGGCTAACTAGTCGAAACTGTAAACTCAGCATAGAAAGTAAATTGAAAATATCCAAAACCAGGATAATAAGGTAACTAAACCAGAATCGCTTCTAGAAAATACTCAGAACAGTAGTCAACGCCCCATGGAATATCAGAAACGAGGATATACGCAAAACCTAAAAATACCAATGGTCAAAGAAGAAATCGGCAAGTACTCAAAAAAAGGAAAAAAAAAAAGAAAAAATACAAGGAAAGAACGGCAACGCGTCCAAGCCAAATTGTAAAGTACAAATTAAATAAATGAAAAAAAACAAAAAAAAAAAAAAAAAAGAAGAAACGGATAGCATGTTTGCCCATAAAGGAGTAATCAAAGTGATGAAAACTTTTTATAATGCTTGTTACTTGCGAATACCCACACTTAACCCTGCTGCGGTCTTCCATTTAACTAAATTATTCGGTAAGAGTTTGAAGAAGAAAGTTACCTTTGCATACAAAGATTCGTTTTTCTTTATTTTATCTTCTAACTAAGGACCGGGGAAATGTAGCGGTACGTTACTATATCCTTCATAATAACTTTCATTGCAAAGAACCGGTACATTCTATTATCGCAAAGAAAATTTTGGCATTAGTGAAATTTTTACAAACTCGTATTTTCTCTTTGAAATGTTCCAATGTATTTATAACACTCTCTGCTATTTCTTTTGCAGCTTTCCTACGCGGGTCATATTACCGTCTTATAATATAATTTTGTATCATCAGTGCGTTCCCTAAATTTTTGCTATGATCGCGCGTTTTTTGTTTTCTCGAATATGTCGGTTTCAAGAGTCAGATAAAATTTTGCTCTATACGTTCAAAAGAATACAGAAGTTCTTAGAGAAAGAAAGGAGAGCAGTAAGAACAAAGAGACCCGGAGACCGCAGCAGGGTTAAAAGCAACATGAATTTAATTTCTAAATATTTTGGTTTCTTGCATCCTGATATTAACCTTCTTCTGCTTAATCTATTTTCATCGTTAAGAAACATTTTAAACACTATTTACAATACAAAGATAAAATACTTTATTTTATATACCACATTGTGAAAATAAAGATAGTTTATTTTTTACTACATATTCAAAATATTTTATTCGTACTGTAGACCAACAACTACTTAAAATAGTATTTAAAAGAAATATTCAGAAAGAAAATTCAGAAATAGAAATAACTTTTAATTATATAAATATCTAACTCATCGGTTTCATCAGTCTCTGTAAAATACTATTTCGAATCAATTTTACAGTCTCTCACACCAGTAGTGACAAATTTAACCGCAATTAAAAAAGTATCGTAATCAATATTGAAGTAGTCGAGTAATAATGATCTTTCAATGTTTCGAAAATCATATAGAGTAAATAGAAAAATAATTATTTGCTGATAATATTGACATAATTTAACCGTTCGAGCCCCAGGGGTCTTTGAAAAACCAAAAGGGGTCGTGTCACGATCGGCATACTTCAAATCCGACGGACTGACGACAGAGATAAAGATGTGGCGGCACTCGGCGACAATGTATATCGCTGAAGTGCCTAATGAACCATCAACATCCCAACGGTCCTTCCACCGAAGGTTCTAGAAGAAAGAGCACGTGGCAACGATCGCGGACGCCTAGCAAATGCATGGACGGTGGGGATGGATGTTGAGGGATGACAAAAGAAAGTAATCGGATCCGATCGAAAGTAAAATCGTAAGAGTCAGTCTTAGAAAGTCACGCCTAGAGTTCAGAAGTAGATTGTAAAGTGTATTGTTGTTGGAAAGAAAAAAAAATAAAGTTTTCTTTTTTTATTTTTCACCTCAAATTCCTTTTTTTATTTTGTTATTTCACGTGACAGTGGAAAAGTCCGGAACGGCAGGATAACCCCTTAATCGATCGCGAGAGAAACAAGCGGCACAATAGCGCTCGTCATATGTGTTATTTTTATGAAATACATCTATATTTTTATATATGCGTACTATTAGTTTATAAATATTCCAAATTTTGTTCAATAAAAATTATTAAGATAACAATGAAGTACAAAATACCGTCAGTCGTCCGTAGCGTTCAAATGTACTGGGACTTTTCGACATAAAATCTAAACACCGCGATCACGCTGCTTGGTACTCAATCGGTTAAAGAAACAACGATACGTCTAACATGCGCGTGTGTCTCTGATATCGGACGATACCGCGCTCTGTAACTCGTTCTCCGTCGAATTAATCTTGGGTGACAGATTTACGAGGGAGAGTAATGACTCAATGCGCGAAGAACAATTGACGAAGTTAAAACTCGGAAAAAAAAAAAAGAAAAAAAGAACAAACAATGAGAAAGTTTCAAATTGTTTTCGACGATTAAGACGAAATTTAGGAATACTTACTGCGGACGATTATGCGATACGAAGCAACTGAAGCGAATGCCGCGACGCGATGTACGACTGAACGAATGCGACTGAATTATCGTACGACGATACGAATGATTAACGATACACGCGTGACGATGCCGCTCGCAATTGAAAGACCAGCACGAGACGGTTTACTAATCGTTCGCTCACTAAAATGATACTTACCTTCGCGTATGCTTGGAGATACTGTTCACAATTGAAGATTTCGCACAGGACTGTCCACTGATCGTCACGCCTGATGGAACGACTCTGTCTCCACCAACGCTTGCAGCCATGTCCACGAATGCTTCAAGATATTGACTCATCGAAGAAGCTAGCACAGAAAAGTATCACTGATCGTTGCGACTGACGAAACGATTTCACCTGCACGAGCGCTTGAAGAGCGCTAAGAGATTGAAACGGTTCTTTAGTCCACGTTTAGCGATTCGAACGCACGGAAACTGACTCGCTGCTACATGCTCACGATTAAACTACTCGAACGAGACTGCCGATACCGTTGTTAGACTCCAACAAGGCTCGAAACGGAGGACCCCAAATACGCACGCTGATTGGTGGTTTTCAAGAAAATCGTCACGCGGCATATTCGCCCGCAAGATGGCGTTTACTGCGTGAATACGCTCCAAGTGCGGGGCAGATCGTTCGCTGGAAGAGCGTGAACGATACCTGGGTGAATGCGAGGCTTCGATGTAATTGGGTAAGAGTGGCGCTCGACCGCTCGGGCCGTTAAAATCCGTCAATTATCCTTACAAGGAACTCGTAGCGTAGGAAATTAGAAATACTGCTACGAATGTTGAAGAGAATCGTTTTGGCTATTGGAGTACCCTTCTAAAATAGCGCCTTGACTGCGAAAGCGAGCAACAACGAGCTACAACGAGACAAAAGCTACATACTATCCAAAATAAACAATCTAAAGTACAACAAAATTCTTACGACAAAAAGAGAAGATAAATAAAATAAAAAAAATATGTCTAAAAAGACTCAGCTAGCATGTTCCCACAGACAAATCAAATTTTTAGGTAAAAAGAATCTAACTCTATCCCTTCTTTCAAACTACCTCCAGAGAAAGCTCCCCTCCTCCAAGATGCAGGTATAGCGATACAGAACATCAATAAAAACATGGAGTCTAGTTATTTCACAACATGTAAAACAACGGAAAAACTATACGTTATCGGCACTCACTTTTCCAAAACAGACACACACAACGATCACCTGGGCCGAGAATTATTATCTCCGAAACAAATAAACTGAAAAATAAAATAGAGCGAGACATATCGCTAAATAAGGCAGTCTTCATATTCTCTAATGAAAACACCTCGGACAACCCCAAACAACCAGACACAGAAATAAACTACTTTACAAATTATAATCAAACTAAAAATCATTTCCTCTAAATTAAACAATAAAAAATCATCCGCTTTCGACGACGTCCCGAACATTTTGCTCAAACGGTTAACCAACAAAATAAAATGATATTAAACAGTGCTCTTTAATAATATTAGCAGCCATCACAAAAGAAAAGAAAATAAAGACCGCTTCTCACCCTCAAACCTGCGATATATAAGTCTCCTAACCAACATAACCAAAATATTCGAAATAATCATAAATAACCGCCTAGTCTCCTTTTGAACAAAAAAAAAATAGCGTAATCCTAAAAAAAAATCAATTCGGCTTCCTTAACAAACAATGTTTAACAATCTATAATCGAATAATCGAGAAAATGAAATGTTTTAGTATTACGCGATCATTATCATGCATATTGTATCATTCTCATTTTGGCACACACCTATGTTTCTTTAAATATTCTATTTTTTGACCATGGAAAACAAATAAGAAAACTATTAATTTCAGCCAACGCTCATACCGCGCTGAGTGCACTCGTTCTCGTCCGATCACGAAAGTTAAGCAGCGCCGGGCACGGATAGTACTTGGATGGGTGACCGCCTGGGAACTCCGTGTGGTGTTGGCTTTTCTTTATTTTTCCAATATTTTTTTACTTTTCTTGACAATCTATTTTTAATAATCTACAATCGAAGCATCGAGAGAGAGAGAAATGTTTTAGTATTACGCGACCATTATCATGCATATTGTATCATTCTCATTTTGGCACACACCTATGTTTCTTTAAATATTCTATTTTTTGACCATGGAAAACAAATAAGGAAACTATTAATTTCAGCCAACGCTCATACCGCGCTGAGTGCACTCGTTCTCGTCGACTGTTGACCGCCGAGCGGGACGGACCCCTCGGTGCGCGCGTCGGAGTAGACTAACATCCACTAAAGTAGAAGGATCAAGTGACAAAAAAGTGACAAAAAAGTGAAAAATACCGCATCGACATCATCTCCATAAATACAAATAGGAACAAAAAGAAAATAAAATAGGATAAGACAAAATAAAACTGTACAAAGAAAATAAAAGCCACCGATAATGAAGCCAAGAGCAACGAAACGGAACCCACCGTAGACCCAATAAAAAAAGCCATCAAGAGAAAAATAATCTCACATAAAACAGCCAGGGAAATCAACAATATCTTAGGACTCCCCGCTCAAAAGACGCGGAAACTCAACCCACAACCTAACCTGGTCGCCAGGGCAAAAAGTCTAGCAAACATCCTAGGAAACACAGTTGTAGATTATCACCCCAGCCAAGAAGAAAAGGCTAACGAAATCAAAAACATGAAGCCCACAAGAGCTACTTCGCCTCCAGCGATCAAAACAAAAAATAGATACAGCATATTGCAATCTGAACCAGAGCCTCATCCACAACCGGGACCATCAAACTACTCCACACTTCGAGCTCAACCCTGGATGAAATCAGAAAAAAAAAAAAAAAACGAAACATTACGAGGCAAAACGGGAAGGCACGGTCCCACCACGCCACCGGAACAATCGGCGCAGCAGGGGCGACGCACCCCACCGTACAACCCAGGAGGCCCGGCGCCTCCAACACCGCCAAGGGGGGACCGAGCACCGGACGACGGACGCCCCACCGGATGCTCCGCGGAGGAGCGTACGAGCACCCCACCCACCACAAGAGATAACAGGCCGCCACCCATCAACATAATCCTACAAGACCCCAAGGACACGGTAACGCTCATAGAGAAAGTAGCGGGCATCAATCAGTTCCATATTAAAAGAATACACTCAGGTAAACATGCACTCTACCTCCGAAACCTACCCGATTTCCACAAAGCAAAACAAATACTCCTCTCAGCTAACACAACCTTTTACACGTACACACCCAAAACAGAGAAACACCATACATACTTGTTAAAAGGTTTAGACAATAGTTACACCGAAACAGAAATACTCACAGACCTACAAGCCTTGCAAATAGACGACGTAAAATTCACAAAAGTCACACGATTCACGACTGATCAAAAGATCAAGGGAGAACAATATATTGCTCCCAATCTACATAATACAGCTATCCCCCAACAGCAATACAAGCAACCTACTAAAAATAAACTACTTTAACTACTACAAGATAAAATGGGAAAAAATAATAAAAAAAAAAGGATGACATAACTCAGTGCCACAAATGCCAGCGAATAGGCCACACAGCGCAAAACTGCAACCTAAACTACCGCTGTGTTAAATGCAGTGAGCCCCATGGCCCAGGCGACTGCACAATAAAAAAGGAAAACGCAGTAACCAAAGACAAAATATTCTGCGTCAACTGCAAAAACTATGGACACCCCGCGTCATACAAAGGTTGCCCCAAACTCGTAGAGCTCCGTAAAAAGGTAGCAGATAAAATAAAAAAAGACAAAGAAGCAAAGACACAACGAATTGCCCAAATAAGCCGCAAATACGTCCCAGAACTAAAGTTCTCTGACGTAGTGAAACAGCAAACAAAACCAAATCTAACAACCAAAAACACATCACAATCAGCAAACTTAGATCCGCGCTCAAGCCAAAGCCCAATCACAATCGATAACTCCCCCCATCCAAACATTATAAACGTTATCGAAGACTTTAAAAAAGGTATTCTCCAAGCGTTAAAAGAACAACAAATGCAATTAAACGAAATAAAAAATACACTATCAACGCACGAAGAAAGGCTCGACGCCATCTTCAGCACTTTCAATAGTACAGATGACGAATAACCAAAACACGCCAAACCAACAATCACAGCAAAAAACACATAAATTCAACCTAAAACATCTGAAAATAATTGCAATAAATGCTAACTCTTTAATTTCAAACCAAAAAGGATACAGTATGCTAACCCTAATAAATAAAGAAGCCCCCGATATGGTACTCATCACCTCAGAAACAAAACTAAACAAAAGACACAATGTACACTTCAAAAACTACACCATGATAAGACACGACAGACCGAACGCCAGTCAAGGAGGAGGAACAGCGATCCTCATAAAAAAAACCCTATAAAATACAAAACGATCCTAATTGATGAAATAACAAGTTTCAGAACCTTAGAAACAACGATCATAAAAATAAAAATAAGCAATAAGGAAAATTTATTCATCACTGCAGCCTACGCAACCTACGGAAACCAGAAAGAATTTATCTACGAATTCAATAATCTTTTCGAATCTTTCTTGCAGCTCAACAAACCGGAAAACTACTATATAATAGCAGGAGACCTTAACGCAAAACATACAAGCCGGGAAAACGAAATAAACAACACGAGAGGCAACTTCATTAGAAACTGGCTAGACAATAAAAGCATCCACT